>NC_071123.1:18380000-18680000 GCF_024256425.1 Clarias gariepinus | reverse complement strand
TGCTTACACACATTTTAGTGAACTTAAACATGTGTGGAGAGAAATGTGGTTTTGTGTTACCTATAAAAAAATGTCTCAACCATAGTTTGATTGACAGATGTACATACTGTACTTCAGTGAAAAAAGATTGTACTTTTGTTTCATGTTTATATTGATGTGTGAGAATGGAAATGTGCAAACACAATAATAATGATGGCTCTTGCTTTCTCAGATTTCTCAATATATATATAAAAAAAATTATAATCACATGGGCTTTAAATGTACATTTAAATTTACTTTCAATGTACTTTTTTAAAAGTCAGAAACATTTTACTGCTGTTTAGAAAATGCAGCTGTGAATATGGTTTGGAATTTAATTTTAATTAATATATTTTTTGTGCACATAGGAAATGCCACTGAAATCTTTAAATTAGATTTTCCTCTAGTATAAAATTTTAAATTTAAGCAATACATGAATAGTACTTCTTAAATATATTAGATGAGTTTAAATACATTATTAAAAAGCTTTAATACATGTCATTGACAAGAAAAGGGTTTGTAGAAATAGGTAAAAAGTTAATGCTAAAAATAAGATTATTCAATCTGGCACATAACTGTTTATGACCGCTTTTACTCAACATTTTCATTTTACTTTTGGTGCAGGTTAAACTTCAGGCAGACATCTAAGTACTGCAAAAGTTTAAATAAAATTCTGTCTAGACAGTTTTGCATGATGCAGTGATATAATCTGTCTGGACAGACAGCCAGACCTACAGGCAGACAGACGGACAGACAGACAGAGAGACCTACAGACATACACAAATAAAGACAGTTTCGAATCCTCCAATGTATAAAAAGTAAAGATATCATTATATAATTTATAACATTTAAATTTGCTTTTTTAGAAACTTTTAAAAAGGCATTTTTATATTTTAAACTTATTTTTAAAATGAGGTTTTTTTTTTCACAAATCACTTACCTGTCTCCTCTTTCTCCTGAACATGTTTGTCTCTCTGCATTAGCTGTCGCTCACTCTCAGTTTGAAGTCTCTCTATCTCCTTAAAATGTTTTATTTTTTCAGTTCTTAGTTGCTTCAGTATGATCCTCATCTCCTGTATTTGTCTGTTCTTGTCCTGCAGCTCCTGCAAGATAAGAATGTAAGATTAATATAAATATAATGTTATTATCTATTAAACATAGTTATTCAAAAATGTAGGATTATTTTTCTACTTTGTTGCTTTGTGCTGATTATAGATAAATCCAGTAAATGTAAACACCAATACCTGTAAGTGCCTGTACGTGTGTTAGACATTTGTTAGACATGTGTTAGACATACAGTCATATATACATTTAGAGTTTGGTAGCATCTCAAACATCACGATTAAGGAACTAGAAAGAAAAAAAAAGATTAAAAACCTGAGGGTTTATATAATCTAAGACCGTGAACAGTGATTCATCATTCCTATGACACTGCAGTAATCCTTTATCTTCATGAAACAGACAGTCGACTGTGATTGTATTCTCTCTATGTATAGCTCCGCTGCTGTCTGGTACAACACACTCTGGATTAAATGAGTGATGGAGCACCACCAGAACTGCAGGTTTTGTTTCTGTATTAAAAAAAAAATAATAATTACTGCTGGTTACTGACCATATATTTCAGCATAAAGAATTAATTAATTTACAAATATTTTGTAAATACAGTACCTGAAATATTCTGAAGCTTTCTCACTGCTGCTTTAATGTCAGTTCCAGCTCGTGACACAACAGGGCAGAAAACCAGAATGACATCACACTCAGCCACTGTAGACACCTCCTGCAGACGCACTTGTCTTTTAAGCCAATGTATGAAGTCCTTGTGGGAATTAAGTGTATTTCCAGTCAGTAAAACAAAAACATTGCTTATCTGTGGACAAGAAGCAAAAAAATAAATAAAAATAAAAATATATATATATTGGATTGTTTAATTTAACTTACTGTATATTCCATGTATATATAGCAGATCTAATACAAACTACAGTTTTATTCATTTCTACACTTTAATAATATACACTGGTTCATGATTCGCAATATTTTTTTTTCTTTTTCTATTATCATAATTTCCTGTAGTTGTCTCATTTTGTTCTGCAGTTTCTGTCTCAGTGTCTCCAGTTTCTTTATACTGGTTTCCAGCTCACTCAGCAGTCTTGTGTTTCTCACTCACTCAGCAGTTTGTTCGCATTTTCCTCCTACTGTACATTTGTGTCTGACTGTCTTCTAATTCCTTAGCTGTTTTATCTTATTCAGTCTGTCTCATATCTTCTTGTTCTGCATCTTTCATCCGCAGTGTTTGTGCATTTTTTTCACTGTCCGTACACCATTCTTTCATCACCTCCTCTAGTTGAGTTTATTTCTCTTTCACCTGTGTCTGATTCTCTTGTAACATTTTATTTGTTACCCCAGTTTTTCTTTCACCTCTCTGAGCAGTGGTTTCTTCCTCTCTCTCTCTCTCTCTCTCTCTCTCTGCAAATGCACTGGGTGTGAGAGAGTGTGTTGGCAAGTTTTCAAAAGACAGTTTATTTAATTGTTTATTTTTCTTTAATAAGTGAATGTTAGCATTTTAATAAGCTAAAAGGTTTATAGTAAGAGAAATAAGAGCGGGGCAACATGTCCTCCGAGGCTGGTAAGGAGACCTGTCTCTCCGGCATAGCGTTAGGTGCATACTGCTGGACAGATTATGGGTGGAGGAGGTAGTACTAGTGGTGGAAGACCAGGGCGGATACAAAAATATCTACTCTGGCTCTTTGATAAACAAGGCGGTGGTGGTCTTCCTCACCCAAGAAAAACTCGTAAGCATTATTATTAAAAAACGGTACACGGGTGAGAGGTGTCAGGGTCCAGATTACCCCAGGCTGTCCCAGCAATGCGAGTGGTGATCTCCAATGTCTCCCTGTTCATTAAAGATGACCAGATAATGAAAGAGCTGATCCACTTCTGGAAATTCACCAGCCCGATGAAACCCATCCCGCTCGGGTGTAAGAGCAACTGTCCTGACAAGAACCAGGAGGGACCATTAAATGTGAATTTTAAATTTTCGCCATGTGGGCCTCGCTAAACCCCAGAGCAGTGGCACACTGCAGTTGGAGCTTACACTGGTCAGTCCCGAGCACTGGGACCACTGAAAGAAACACTGCACCCAGCACCGACAAACACAACATAGATACAGACACCATGAGTAGAAAACCCGACATCCCTAAAGACACCACTGCGAAAAGTAACCATGTCTGTGTGTGTGTTATGCGAATGAATGTGTGCAAGTACTGTAAGTTTAAATACAGTATATGTAAATAATGTTCCTTAAATTGTCTCACATTAAAGTGGGTATAAAATTTACAAAGCATGCACTGGGTGTATGCTTTTTGAGGTTTATACCCACTTTAATGTGAGACAGTGTAAGGTAAGCGCGAGAAATGCTGTTAGACAGAGTGTCCAGGTACAGTAGAAGAAGAAGAATATTCAATTATTTGTCACATGTACTTTACAGCACAGTGAAATGTCTTCTTTGCATATTCCAATTAGGAAACTGGGGTCAGAGCGCAGGGTCAGCCAGCTTACAGCGCCCCTGGAGCAGATAGGGTTAAGGGCCTTGCTCAAGGGCTCAACAGTGGCAACTTGGCGATGCTGGGGCTCGAACCCCCCACCTTCTGATCAGTAACCCAGTAACCCACAGCCTTAACCAACAGGGCCACCACTGCCCCTTTAGCCCCTTAGACAGACTGTCCACTTTTTACTGCTTTTTGTTTTACTAATAAATGTTATAAATAAATAGTGGTTAAAAGCTTATAGTGAGAGAGAGTGAGTGAGGCACCATGGCCTCTGAGGTCGGTGTGGGGACATTGTCTCTCCGGCATGACGTTAGGTGCATGCCGGAAGATGGCGTACAGGTGGAAGAGGTGTTACTAGCAGTAGGAGAGCAGGTTGGGTGTAAGAACATCTACTCTGCCTCCCAAATGAACAAAGCAGTGGTTGTGTTTCTCACAAAGTTGAATTTCTTGAGCATGATAATAAAGCCTGGAATATGTGTAAGAAGCTCCATGATACAAGTTACACCGCTGTCTGTGGATTTTTAAAAAGGACACTGAAATTCCACGCTTTGATGGACACCGAAAGCTCCCGCGGCACCTTCACTCCCGCGCCGAGCCTGCCTTCGCCACCGAGGAGGATTGCGTTAAGGCCCCAGATCCCAGCCGGCAAAGCCGCCCAGCTGACGGACATCAGGGAGGACTCCCGCCTGATGCCGTACCCACAGAGCTGGGAGGTGCCAGGGCCAGCCTTCGAAAGCGAGAGAAGCGCTGTCATGAGGAAGCGTGCAGGAGCGCTGCCTCCGCATGCTCTGTTCTGCCACTCGACCCACCATGTGTGCACCGCATCGCCAGCTGTGTGCCTGCATGCCAGCATGGCACTGCCCTCAGACCTGCACATGCACCTTTTTAAGGGGCAACTTGGCCGGGAAACAGCAGCAGCAGCGCAGGGACAGCCAGCAGGGACAGCCAGCCAGAAGACACGGAGGAGTCCGAGTCTACTGAGGGCCTCAGCGACACACCCGAGTCAGAACCTACGAAGGTCAGTCCTGTACACACCGGCACCACAGAGACACACACCGCACTCGGCGCTTATACAAACTCCGCCACTACTGTACACAGCGCAAGTGTAGATCCCGACATACAGTACCTACAGTAGTCAGCGCTGACAGCAACCCCGCATCTAACCTTGACCACGCCCATAACGTTTGCACTGAAGAGGCACCAGAGCCACATATCTGCACACCACCACTGACACCCAAAGACAGCACTACAGTTAAACACAGGAGAAAAAGAGACAAGACGCCCACCACAGAATGACAAACTCGTTCTTGTCCTGCAGTTCCTGTACCAGTGTTTCCACTTCAGTTGAACTGGTTATATTATCATATAATATTATGTTATTATAATATACTATTATGTTATTATCTATATATAAATGTAGGACTTTTTCTTTACTTTGTTGTTTTGTGGTGATGACACATAAATTCAGTAAATCTAAGCACCAATACCTGTAAGAGCTTGTAAGAAAACAAAGCATTTGTGTAAATGTGGAAAAAAGAAATAAAATACCTGAGAGTTTATATATTCTAAAGTTTTGTACAGTGATTCATCATTCTTATGACACTGCAGTAATCCTTTATCTTCATGAAACAGACAGTCGACTGTGATTGTATTCTCTCTGTGTACAGCTCTGCTGCTGTCTGGTACAACACACTCTGGATCAAACATGTGATGGAGCACCACCAGAACTGCAGGCTTAGTGTCTGTATGAAAAAAAATAAAATAAAAAAATAAAACATTTATTCACTGTATGCAAAAATGATTCAGCATATAACGAATTATTTAGAAAATATTTTGTGAATACCTGATTCACGATTAAGCTTCTTCAGTGCTGCTTCAATGTCGGTTCCAGCTCGTGACACAACAGGGCAGAAAACCAGAATGAAATCACACTGATCCACTGTAGACACCTCCTGCAGACGTACTTGTTTTTTAAGACGATCTATGAAGTCCTTGTGGGAATTTAGTGTATTTCCAGTCAGTAAAAGAAAAAAACTTTTATCTGTGAATAAGCAGCAAAAACTTTTGATTATTTTGATTATTTATTACAGATAACTTATACTCTTAAGTGTTGATTGTTAATAGGTGCAGTGTCAGATTTACATCCAATACTAACTACAGTTTTTATTTATTCCTACACTTTAATAATATGCACTGGTTCTTGATTTCCAATAAACAAATGTATTTTTTTGTTTAAACCAGAAGTAAATTTGAAATGTTCCAAAAGATTTACAAAGTTCCACAAAAAGTTTCATGTTACAGTATATTTTACAAGTCCTTAAAATAATGCAGAAAACTGATGATAAATAGAAGAAGTCATGCTTTCTTTTTTAATACAATGTAAAAGGTTTTTTGGAAGCGTAATACCTTCATATGAGTTTCTTTTTGGAAAAAGTCAAGGACTGTATTCTATTAAACACCTCAACCAGGAAGTTTCCTGAATTGAAATGTAAAGGCTGTGGTAGTACATTCAAGTGAGGTCAGTCTAATCTAGTTAAAAAATGTTTGTCAAGCATACTTTCTTTAGCTCTTACCCCAGCACACAAGCATCACATTTTTTTTAAAAAAGAAATTTTATAAAAAGCTCAGTTTTCTGTCTTCTATCCCTAAATGTCTAATACTCACTTCTCGCTTCATTCTTTCGGAAAACAAAAGTTGCCTGTAGGAATAAACAATACACTGTGAAATTTTCATTACCAGTGACACATTGGAAAAAATAAATGTTGCATAAATTCATTGCATGGATCCTCCCCTTTAGAGGGGTTTTAACTCTCTGTAGTAATAAATGTTGTTTTAGCAATAGATTATGTGTGTGAGTGTAAATATGGTGGGATATTTTTATACATCTGAAACCTGAGCTCGAAAACTTGTCTGTCTCTCTTCTTCACTACTGTACCTCCCTGTGATGTGAAATGCCTGCAGTTAAATTGATCTATCATATATCCCGGGGTAAAAGACAACAGGTGGTGTAGTCAGATGTTCTGCTGGATGATACTGTATGCATGTGTTACTGTAAATAAGTTACTGTAAACTCTGTCTCACGCTATGTGATTTTATCACTTCTTGATTCTTACTTATTATTATCACTTGATCATTACTTATATCACTTCTCGAGTGTCAAACTGTACGAGATCCCAAGTTAAATATTTTTCCAAAATTCTATAACAGACTCTGTAACAACGTGATCTTTTAATGATAATAAAATAAAAATCAACCCTCTGTGTAATAGATGAAAGGAGGATTTGGGGGTTGTTTATAACTAGTATTATTTTATTCCATTATGTCTTTGTCCTGTGTCATTATTTGTTGTATATTGTATACTGCTTTGATAATAAACTACTCTATTTATCTATTGCCACGACATGCACCAGTGGTGGACGTGGCCTCAATCTGTTGTAGCTCCTCATTTACTCCAAAGGCTCGCTAGGTAGGCGACCTCCCCTTCTGTAGGTGAGAGAAGGGGCGGGGCCACTGGAAACGGGCACGGCTGTGAATTAATTATCACTGATGGTGCTGTGTGTCCTGTAGTACGACTGAGGAGAGTCTCGCGGTAGATGCTGAAAAACACAGGAGAGTGGCATACGAGCAGGGCGATGTAATGTGCCACTCTGTCTGCCACTATTGCTCACCAGTCTCATGCCCACATGCCAGCTGGGCACTGCCTCCAGACCTGCACGTGCACACACCTTTACTATTTTTCTTTCTAATATTTCATCCTCCCTCCTTTCAAACCCTCTCCTTCCACATTTTCCTAAATAAAATCACCCTTTTTCCTAAGACCTGACCTCGTGTCTGTGGTGCCACCTGTGTATAAAACTTGTGTATAAACTATGTCTGTCTGTCTATCTATAACACACTAGAACAAGTGTATTAAAATGAATCTGGGATTTTATCTGGATTACTGAGCTGCTGTTATACAAAATCAAAATAAAGAATGTGTAATTAGTATAATAGGGCTATATTAATCAATTTCAATTAAATAGCCTATTTAAGCTTTTTCAACAAGTCATCTAGCTAATCCCACCTATCACTTTATGACATCTTACCTGATCAGACCCTGAATTTGCTATTTTTTTCAGCCATGGCTAAAACACAAACAGAACACAGCAATGATGAAGATAAGAATTTACAATGAAAATAATTTTAAAACACCAAGGACTTAAATGGACAACATTAACACTGATCAAATGCATCTCTTAATAATCATGATGTGTCTACAACTTTATCTTAATTAGCTAGAAATATAATAGCTGCCTGTTAGATGTTTATAAGTTCTTCATGGATCTGGTACATTTGAAAGAGTGGATCTTTGACTGGCTACAAATGATAATACACCATGTTTCCCAGTTTACCTAAAGGAGCTGCTACTAAATGGTTGGATTTGTAATTTGTAATTTGACAAAACTCCCCCCCCCTCAAAATAAATTGCACCTTCCTGATAAACAACCCATCATATAAGAGAGAGAGAGAAATGAAAATATCTCTACAATTTCATCTTGTCCAACTTTGTATGTATTTATTTACCTGACTTTGAATCTGATTTTTTTTTTCTTTTTTTTCGTACTTTTATAAAAAAAAATGTTCTAAAGAATGAGTGAAGTGTGCAAAAAAAGGCCATGTCTGGTTTTCCTATAATTAGTGTGATTGTAGCTTATAAAGGTGCATTTACTGTAATTGTGTTTTAATAAATCAGAAAATGCATGTAGAAGTTGCGAAAGTGTTTAGTGAACTTTTAATTTGTTATCTTCTACTAATTGCATTGAGAATTTTTATTTCTGCTGTACAGTCAAGATTACAGTCAGGATTACAGTCGGGATTACTGAGAAATAGATGCTGAGTTTAATTAGTAAGAAAACTGCATTAAACAGAATGTAATGTCACACTGTCCTGACTGTACAAGTGATGTGATCATCAACTCCAACTATCAGGAAGAGGAGAAGTGTAGAATTATTTACTTACCCATGAATCTGTGGGGAGGAAATAGATATGACTGTTTAGATGAAATAATAGAATTTTACATGAATTTTATATTAGAGTAATTCTAATATTAATCTGATGTGTTGCTTTTTCTCTAAACCTTAAGTTCTCTGATATACAGGCTTATCCTCTTTAATATTCTTTATGTACTTTTTGGACGTGTCTAAACATAAATACTGGATAATATTCTGATCACGTGGGTCATTAAGTTTTCATTAGTTCACTATTTTATGCTTTCCAGGTTTTGGTTTACTTGTTTCAAATTGAATTTGAATAATCATTCGATAGAAACAGTTTACTTATTTTATTTTTATTGGAATTATTTTATCAGACATGTCCACATACAGGTGTCGGTCATATGTTAACAATTTATATGAGGGACGGTGATAAAATTATAATTATTGCTAAGGAAAAAAATATGTAATGAAAACAAATGTTGGTCGTGAACTTAGTCTTTAGGGGGGGGGGGGGGTTATGACGACCCCTTTCATTGTGAGGTTAGTAATAATGAAGATTCTACTAAATTAGCACTAATGCAGTGAGACTAGCAGATTGATGAGAACTTTACTCCAAAAGTATCATTAGAATAACTTATAGTCTTGCTTATTAGAGTAGGAGACACTTCAGATAAAAAGAGACATGCAGTTTGCAGGTCTGTAACGGTACTATAACATCTGGTCACATCAGGACAAGAAATACTCTGGTTGAAAGAAAAAGTAGCTTAGCTGTTTATAATGCTGTTAAACCAATTTGGTAATCTAAAACTATTTCCTTTTGAGTCTGACATTGTATAATGAGTAACAACAGTCTTTAAACATCTGTATATTTGATGTGTGAGTTACTGAACTTACCCCTTGCAGACATATTAAGGTCTTGCTATCACTATTGGCTCAGTCTAAAAGAGAAGCTAGAGAGAGAGAGAGTGAGAGAGAGAGAGAGATCAGAATCTACAGACTCATTATATAAATACACAGATATAGAAATCCATTTATCATCTAAACTATAAAAAAAATGATTCAGCATATTTAGGTGTATTATTTAGTATTATTAGGAGTGTCCCTTTTCTTCTTACCGTTATTTCTGCTCATAGAAATATATGCTTTTTTTCTGTGAGATTTCAGCCTAAATTCTTTCACTTTCACATTCAGTACAATGGCTGAGGTGTGAGCTTTCTGAGCTGAAAGAAAAAGAGAGAGAGATACACCCCTCCCCTCCCTTACACAGCTGAGGCCTTCTCTTTCAGAGCTCTTCCTGAAGCCTCGTCCTGAAGCTCCACCCCTCACCTCTGACAGAGATCGGTCCCTCACACTAAAAGAGCTCTTATCAGTCACCTGATACACCTTAGCTTCAGCAAGTCTTCCTCATGGTGTCAAACAACAAGAAAAACAGGAAATATCAAAATAGCTGTAATAATGTCATCAAAATCATTAGATGTGATCTAGTTAGTGGTCACTAGGGGGCACTCAAACACTCTGGAAAACCAAACACATACAGGAGAATACAAGAAGTGAACAATCCAATATCACTGTTTCTGCTGATTAACTATTCATATAACAATGATACAGACAGACAGTATAAGTAATGATAAAAAATAAAAGCTACTGAATTTAAAGGTCATTTTAATCCAGGTGCAGGTCAGAACTTGAGCATACCTGCAGGATTAGTATGTTATGTAAATACACAATGTACTAATAATATATAAACTAATGCATTTAATTCCAAATGGCTTATTTTGAAATGTTAAAATAATAGCGATGGATTGATCCAGGAGTTTGCTATCAGTAGTTATTACTATTGAGGCTAAGAGGCACGAGTAAAGCGAGTAGTCCTTCTATCTTCTGGTACCAGGTGGTCGATCATCCAATAGAGTTATTTTGATTTTTAGAAGTGATCGTCGCATGTATCCTCCTCTCTAATGGTGTTGTAAATAATAAATGTTTTTAGAGCAGATTATGTGTATGAGTGCAAATATGGTGGACATTTTAATAAATCTGCCCTCCGAACTCAAATATAAACTGTATCTCCCTCTCTCTTATACAGTATTGTTCAAAATAATAGCAGTACAATGTGACTAATCAGAATAATCCAAGTTTATAGTATATTTATTGCTACATGGCAAACAAGCTACCAGTAGGTGCAGTAGATTCTTAGAAAACAAGCAAGATTCATGATACGCACGCTCTTAAGGCTGTGCAATTGGGCATCTGCCGTTGACTGTATGAACTCAAAACTAGTTCGAACAAACGTTTTAGCAATCCTGTGAATCACTAAACTAAACTAGACTAAACTAGTTTTTTGACCACAGTTTTTTTTTTTTACTGCTTCACATCTGTGTGGCATGAAGTCAACCAACTTATGGCACCTTTCAGATGTTCTTCCACTTCATGATTCTTTAACAACATTCCACAATTCATTTACATTTATTGATTTTGCTTCAGAAACAGCTTTTTTGATATCACCCCACAAGTTCTCGATTGGATTAAGATCTGGGGATTGGGCTGCCCACTCCATAACATTCATCTAGTTGGTTTGAAACCAAGACTTTGCTCGTTTACTAGTGTGTTTGGGGTCATTGTCTTATTGAAACACCCATTTCGAGGGCATGTCCTCTTCAGCATAAGGCAACATGACCTCTTCTATTTTTGACATATGCAAACTGATCCATGATCCCTGGTATGCGATAAATAGGCCCAGCACCATAGTGGGACAAACATGCCCATATCATGATGATTGCACCACCATGCTTCACTGTCGTCACTGTGTACTGTGGCTTGAATTCAGAGTTTGGGGGTCGTCTCACAAACTGTCTGTGGCCCTTGGTCCCAAAAAGAACAATTTTACTCTCATCAATCCATAAAATGTTCTTCCATTTCTCTTTAGGCCAGATGATGTGTTCTTTGGCAAATTGTAACCTCTTTTGCACATGCCTTTTTTCAACAGAGAGATTTTTGAAAATAGATTAGTTTCACACAGACCTCTTCTAACTGTCACAGTACTTACAGGTACTGTAACTCCAAACTGTCCTTGATGATCCTGGAGCTGATAAGTGGCTGAGCCTTTGACATTCTGGTTATTCTTCGATCCATTTTGATGATTTTCTTCCATTTTCTTCCCCTTCTCTCTGGTTATGATCTCAATTTTAAGGCATTGGAGATCATTTTAGCTGAACAGCCTATACTTTTTTGCACCTCTTTATAGGTTTTCCCCTCTCCAATCAACTTTTTAATCAAAATATGCCATTCTTCTGAACAATGTCTTGAACAACCCATTTTCCTCAGGCTTTCAAGTGCATGTTCAACAAGTGCTGGATTCATCCTTAAATAGGGGCCACCTGATTCACATGTTTTTTTTCACAAAATTGATGACGTCACTGATTAAATGCCACACTGCCATTTTTTTTAACACACCCCTTTCAACTAATTGCCCAACTGCACAGCCTTAAGAGCGTGCATATCATGAGTGCTGGGTCTTGTTTGTTTTCTGAGAATCTACTGCACCTACTGGTAACTTGTTTGCCATGTAGTAATAAAAAATATACTAAAAGCCTGGATTATTCTGGTTAGTCATATTGTACTGCTATTATTTTGAACAATACTTTATAACTGTACTTCCCTGTGATGGGAAATGCCTGCAGTTAAAAGTATCCTGCGTCTTATATCCTGGGACAAGAGACACCAGGTGGTGTAGTTTGGTGTTCTGATGGATGTTGTGTTTTATACTGATCAAGGTTGCGCAACACTGACATATACATTAATTCCTGTTAACACTTAAGTATAGCAGCTATAAATAGTCTTTCCTTCACCAGACTCACTTGAGGTTTTCTGTCTTGAAAAGGCTCATGTTGTTGCCAAAATTCCTTTTAGACAGTGTAACATATAATTAATACTTAAAATGTGGAATTTCCCAAACTGATAAAATAAAAAATTATTTTAATAAGACTACAGTAGAGGAGGAATATTTTCTTACATTTAACTCAAAACGTAAAGAAAACACTCAGTGAGGTTATTTCTTTATTTGCTTATTGTTATTTTAAACAGCTGAAAACTCAATCCAGATTTATATATTTTTTTCAATTGATAATGATTTATATGGGAAATAATATACATAATATACACTATTAATCACACCTTCTAATTCAATGTTTTTTCTAGATTTTTATTTAATTCTACACTGTAAAACAATACTGAAGGAATAGAAAATATGCAATAATCTAGGGTTAGAATTGTTTGAACAGTTGATATTGAAATGTATCTGCTACTTTTGATCTGCAAATCCTTCATAACGGCTCTAATCTAAGGTGCTGTTTGTTAATTGGTGATTTCTGAGGCTGGTAACTTTAGGTCCGTTTTTTTGTTTTGCTTTCCTGGAATGATATTCATCTTTTGCAAATGCACTTGACACACAATTGTGTTCTTGCAAGAACTGTTCCAGAATATCTGACATTCTGTCTTAAAAAAAAAATGTTATTACTTTATTAATCAAGTCCATATGTGTTATTTCATAGATTGGAAATTTCCAGTATTGTTCTAGAAGGTAGATAATAAATCACTAAACAAACAAAAAAAAATAAATTAGAAGGTGTGCCCAAACGTTTGCCTGGTACTGTACATGTTGTGGGAGGTCTTCTCTCCCACTGATCTAATTTATTTTCTGTCACTAATATTATGACCACAGGCAGTAAGGATGGGCGGATATGTCTTAGCCTCCCTTACTCTCAGCACTGGAGCCCCCCAGGGTTGTGTTCTGAGCCCCCTGCTGTACTCTCTGTACACTCACAGGTATGACTGCGTGGCCACTACCAACTCCACCACCGTCATCAAGTTTGCTGACGACACTTTTGTGGTGGGCCTGATCACGAACAACGATGAGACGGCCTACCTGGAGGAGGTTGGAAATTTGGAGAACTGGTGGCAGAGAAACAATATCTTCCTGAACGTCAGCAAGACAAAGGAGCTGATAGTGGACTTCAGTACAAAGCAGGTGAGGAACTACCAGACCCCCGTCATCAACAGGAGCCTAGTGGAGAGAGTGGACAGCTTCAGATACCTCGGTGTTCACATCACGCAGGACCTGGCATGGTCCTGTCACATCAACACCGTGGTAAAAAAGGCCCGGCAGCGTCTATACCACCTCAGACGCTTGAGAGACTTTAGACTGCCCTCTAAGGTGCTCAGGAATTTCTACTTCTGTAAAATAGAGAGCATCCTGACGGGAAACATCACGACCTGGTTCGGAAACAGCACCATGCAGGACAGACGGGCTCTACAGAGGGTGGTGCGATCAGCTGAGCGCATCATCCGCACCGAGCTCCCTGACCTGCACTCAGTCTACACCAAACGGTGCTGGACCAAGGCCAGGAAGATCGTTAAGGACCTCATCCACCCCAACAATAGACTGTTCGCTCTGTTGCGGTCTGGGAAGCGATTCCGCTCCCTGAGGGCCAACACAGAGAGACTGAGGAGGAGCTTCTTCCCGCAGGCGATAAGGTCTCCCAACAACACCACTATGCAGAAATAACACAATCTTTTCACAATCAATCCATTAATCAATCAATCTTTTTACATTCATGGACACTATGGATAATTTCACGCACACCTACCTTCACATCTACACTACATGTTTACATTTACATCCTGGACCAGTGCACAAAGACACTTTAATAACCTTTGCAGAAAGACACTTTGTTCTATGCATATTTGCGCACCATCTTTCTTCCAAAATATCAAAATTTCTCAATTTCTTAAATGTTCTTGTACAGTACAGTATATTTCAATTTGTACAGTATATTTCTATTTTTATGTACAGCATATTTCTATTTTTAGTTCTATTTTTCCTAGTTCAATTAAATTTTTCTATTTAACTTTTCCATCGAATTTCTTTAATTTATATTTATTTCTTATTATAAGCTTTAATTCTCTTTTTAAGATCACTGGCGGTCGTGTAAGCATTTCACTACAATTCGTACTGTGTATGACTGTGTATGTAACAAATAAAATTTGAATTTGAATTTGAAAATTTTAATTTGAATGTATGACGTGTTTACCCATTGACAGGGCTTGACATTAAGCTTTGTCAGAGATGGTTTACTAATGTGACAGCTAAATGCACTTAGCATTTTATATGTTTTTTTTATATGTTTTACTTTGATTTAAACCTATAATTTTACAAGAAAAGATTCTACCCAAGTCTCTTTTTTAATTTGCGTCTATACGCTTCTACCTTCTTCTACCTTGCACCAATTAGTGTTTGAAGCCAGTCAGCTTTCATTAGTTTCAGTAGTTTTACTACCCACATGGAAAAAAACTATATAAAACATATATGTTTTAATATAGGTTTGATATAGGTTTTTAATATATGTGACATATATAAAATTGGCCGTTTTCCTATATTATATGTACATATATGTACATATATGCGTACATATATGTGCGCGTGCATATATGCGTGCATATATGTACCTATAGACATATATGTGACATATATAAAATTGGCCGTTTTCCTATATTATATGTACATATATGTACATATATGCGTACATATATGCGTGCGTGCATATATGTACCCATATAGACATATATGTGACATATATAAAATTGGCCGTTTTCCTATATTATATGTACATATATATGTGCATATATGTACCTATGTGCATATTTATGCACCTATATTTTTACCTAGATATTAGTAAAATTATTAAAATCCATAGCTGTTAGACAACATAAATAAAAGCCCAAAATGTAGAAATTTAATTTTTTTATTTTTTTAAGAACAATCAAATAGTAAAAGAACAAAAATAAGACAAAAAAACTCAACAGGAAGAAAACATATATATATTTTGAGGACCTTCTCAGCTTCGTGAGCTTTGAATTGATAGATGTGCCTGTCTGCCCTCGGGTGGCTGCCGGCCACTTCTTCAATGTAGCATCTAGAAAAGACAAAAATAATAAGACAGTATAATAATAATAAATGATTATTTATTAAAACGTTTATAAACATCTGTAAACTCCATAAGGCATTAGCTTAGCCACCGGGAAATATGTTTGTGCTACATACAGAAAGGCAGCATGTTAGCATGATTTACCTAAACTATGTAAATGGCATTGAAAGCCAATGTGTCACACAAGCTGACAAGAGCTAGCTGAAGTGAGGAAAATATTTACTAATATTAGTTTAATATTATCAGAATAAGAGTTATATAAGACTTAATAACTTACCCAGTGTGTCCTCCTGGATTCTCTTTTCAAAATGCTCCCGTTCGTCGTCAGGGCCACACAGTCTTCTTCTGAGGTAAATGTAAACTCCTCCCACTTTCCAGAACATTCTGAAGAGTTTCCTTGTCCGGGGGCGTGGCCTAGTATGTAAATTAGCCGGACTGATTTCTGTGTGATTGGCGTGTGGGCGTGTCCTGCCTCGGGTCATTAGCAGATAACTCAACAGAAATTCTAAAATGTGTTTTTTATTTAGTTAGTTCTTAGTTATTGCCTTGATAATAGAAAATATAAGCGCATCATGTATGACAGTTGCCAAAGTGAAATATGAGCTTAAATGACCAGATCCTGCCATGAGCTATATAGAAGACATATCTTGTATGTACATATAGGGCTTATATGTGGATATAAAGAAGCAATACAGGAGACCTATATGGCCTGTATATGCACATATATGCACCTCAATTTTGCCTATATGCAGCATATATATTATCATATATATGCATATATACTGCATATATCCTCATGTAGGTCAGGATATATGTGCATATATACTGCATATAGGTGAGGATATATGCGCATATATACTGCATATAGGCCTTCATATATACTGCATATAGGCTTTATATATGCGCATATATCCTCATGTAGGTCAGGATATATGTGCATATATACTGCATATAGGTGAGGATAAATGCGCATATATACTGCATATAGGCCTTCATATATGCGCATATATCCTCATATAGGTCAGGATATATGTGCATATATACTGCATATAGGTGAGGATAAATGCGCATATATACTGCATATAGGCCTTCATATATGCGCATATATCCTCATATAGGTCAGGATATATGTGCATATATACTGCATATAGGTGAGGATAAATGCGCATATATACTGCATATAGGCCTTCATATATGCGCATATATCCTCATATAGGTCAGGATATATGTGCATATATACTGCATATAGGTGAGGATAAATGCGCATATATACTGCATATAGGCCTTCATATATGCGCATATATCCTTATATAGGTCAGGATATATGTGCATATATACTGCATATAGGTGAGGATATATGCGCATATATCCTCATATAGGTGAGGATATATGCGCATATATACTGCATATAGGTTTCATATATGCGCATATATCCTCATATAGATTCTTTCCATGTGGGGAAGGTCAGATTAAATTGACTAAAAAGAGCAGAAAATTGGTTGGAACTTGTCAATGGTAAACCTCACATTTACTTTATTACAAGCAGTGTAAAGCACACTGTTACAAATAACATCTACAAAAAGGGAATTCTTATCTTGTTAAAACTTAATCAAAATCTGATTTTACCTTTACCTACCATACTGCACAATTTATGCACATTTCATATTCAAATACTCTTTACAACACAAACACTGATCATAGTAATGTAAAACTCCATCTACACATCTTACATTATGCAGGATATACAGTCGAGTGTAACAAATCTTGGCACATCTTGTAAATCACTGTCCCAGAGAGCCATAGTGTAATATAAATACTGCATCATTTTACAATTAATTACATGTAAATATTAAAATCAGTTCACTGTTCAGATACAAAAGTAAATGAAAACAAGAAATCTGGGTAATAAAGCTGACACTATTATTTGCTATTTAAATTATGGATAATCATTATGAATTAGATTTTGTGTACATTCTTGTTACCGGATTCGTTCCACACAATACCTACGAGAGTCTCGAGGTGTGTTTCTCAGTAAAACAGGCCACTATGACTGTTTTACTCAGATCTTGTGGTTTGTTTTAGGTATTACTGTCCGTCTTTAATTCAATCCCATCCGATTTATCTCTTTAAGTAGACCTTGAATAAAATAATAAAAAAAATAAATCTTGCATCTCAAAAACTTAAAATATTTTTCATGACCAAGAACAAAAAGGATTTAATACAGAAACTTTTTAGTGCATACAGTAAATAAATATACTACTTGGTTAGTTGATATTTCTGCATTTTAAATCCTTTGTGTGCCTGATCTAATGAAATATTTTAATATATAGAGATAACGGAATTTAGATTTTCATGAGCTGTAAGATTAAAACAAGGGCTCGAAGTATTTCAATCTGTTATGAAGCTAAAACGTATGAGAGTTTCACTTTTTTAATAATAAAAAAATTATAAAATAAAATTCAATAATAATAATAATGATAATAATAGTAGTAATAACAACTTTTCCCGCACATTTTAAATTTTTGAAGATGTACTGTGTGTAGGCCAGTGGTTCTCAAACATTTTCTGTCATTCCCCACTTAAGGGGGTGGGCGAATTTTCAAGCCCCACTTGTCAACAAAATGATAACGAAAATGGCCAAGTATACTATTTATTGAAAAATCAATTTCTAAACCAGTAAGATCAAATAACACCAAGTTCAAAACAGATAAAATACACGTGCACTTGTTATAACTGGCTTACTTTGTCACTTATCTAGAGCTTTCTTTCAAAGAAGTCGAGTGACTTATTAACGTGACTGGGGTGTGTTGTCGATAAGTGTCTTCCTACTTTGTCTCATGCTGTCTGCTGCCAGCGGTTTAAGACACAAAACACACAGAGGTCTCTCCTCTGCCCCACCATCCCCACCATAAATCCAAGCGCAACATAGGCTTCATCATGTTTTTCTTTCGGCTGGATTTTTGGTTGATTAGGCTGATAGTGCTGAATCACCTGCTTATTTGTGGTCCATGTAACAAATGTATTCACTGATGTCATTATGCTCACTACATACAGAACACTACTGTGTTATGGTCTAAAATGCCCCCGACCTAGGCCACGGATTGCCCACCTAAATTCATAGGTTTATGGTTTACAAATTACAAATTGTAACAAATGAATTTAATTATAAAGTAAGCAATATAAAAAAGAAGGTTGTATAGGGGGAAAAATATATAAATTATATATTTTTTATATACAACATATATATTTTTATATTGCTTATTTTATATTAAAAATCGTTTCCTGTAATTTTTCACCACAAACAATATTTATTTAGTGTAATTTGTGATAAATAATTTGTTATTTGTATATTGACAAACCCCTACAAAATAAATGTGCCATAAAATAAATCATTTTTGGGGATTTGTATTAATCGTCTCGACGAGTGTCACATGCCTAGGGTTAATTGTAATAGTAATAATATATTCGATAATAATAAACCTTTGAATGTCCTAATATAATATTTAATAGAGATTATGTAGGGGGGCAATCCGTGGCAGGGGGGCATTTTAGCGCATAACACCTGTTTGTGTCCGCGGTAAAGTTAGTTTGATATTCACATCTCCGAATTCAATAGCTGCGTAAATAAACCCGCAAATAAGATACCCACATATATTTCCTCTCTACATTGTGTTTAAGCTACATCCGCCTTAAATTATACATGTTTAAAAGCATAAACACCATTATTCTGTACGGCGCAACGAATGATTTAGGGATCATCGCAAAATGCCGCACACCAACAAAAAGCGTAGAACGATATTGATCTTCCCTTCTGTTCAGCGCCTGAAGGATCAAAAAGCAACTTTGTTACCACACTGGAAACTAGAAATGCCAGACTAGTACTGCCTGACAAAATATTAATGTTTAACAAAAATACAGAAACATCAGCATACACATTGGAATAAATGAAATTAAATATATAATACCGAATGTTTCCTTATATATTGTTCCTCTGCAATTAACATGCCGACGTTAAACCGTTATTGTTGCACTCTGGTTCCACTTTTTCTCTGATGTTATTTTAATTTACTTGTATTAATGATCCATTTGTTTGTGTGTCATTATTTAGTTTCGAGTGTCCGATAAAGAAAATGAAGAATAAATAAATCAATAAAGAAAAGCATGAATTAGAATAGGTACTTTCCTGTTATTTTCCACTAATTCCCTCCCGTTCATTGCGCCCCACCTGTCATGTCTGTATTCCCCACTAGTGGGGCGCGCCCCACACTTTGAGAACCACTGGTGTAGGCGGTGTATGACTGGACCAAATCTGGATTGTAGTGGTGGGTCTCCTGGATCAAAAAAGCCAAGGCTGATTTTTTTTGTCATGGTCTGGCCCTGTCCACAATACCAGGCTGAAACCCTTCATATCTGACTTGGTGAGTGTCTGTGGCTTGATAAACTCTGTTACCCAGTGAAAAAATACTCTGTAAATGTCTGAAAAATTCCCTTTGACATCTCTTCTGTTACAGCTGCTCTCTCGGACTCTGAGCTGCTTCTCACAGTTTCCTCATAAACCTCTTCAAGCAGACTGTAAGTCTCTGTGAGATCTGATAGTTTATGTTTAAGAGTCTCCAGCTCTCTGTTCTTCTCCTCCATCTGTCTGCTGAACTCTTCCTGCATCTTTGTTTTTGAGGCCAACATGTTTCTCTGGAGTTCAGGCAGGATGATCTTCATAAGGTTTCTCTCTGTCTCCATCCTGACCTCTCCTTCATACACTTCCCTGATCTCCTCCATCTCCTGTTGGTGCCTCTCCTCCATCTCTCTCCTCTCCCTCTCTCTCTTTTCTTTTAGTTTCTTTACCTTTTTCTCCATTTCTGCCCTTCTCTCTACTTCTTGTTTCAGCTCCCTTTCAAGTTCTCTCTTTTTCTCTTCATCTCTCTCTTCTTTCATCTTTCTCTCCAGTTCAGTTGTTCGATCATTCAGTTGTCTAATGTCTCCTTCATGCTCCTGGATCACTCCCTCTATCTTTCTCAGAGAGTCCTGCACCTCAGTGTCTATTTTTCCCTTCACTTCCATCTCCTCTCTCATCCTTTTCTCTTCTCTTTCCTGTAGGATCTTAATCTCCATCGCTCTAATCTGAGATTCTGTCTCCAGGTAGATCTCACTGCTGTAGAATTTCTCTCTGTTTCTTTCCATCATCTTCTCTATCTTCTCCAGGAGCTCTGAGACCTGAGAACCATCTCCACTCTCCTTAATGTTAAGACAGTGAAACCTGTTCTCACATTTCTCTACAAGTCTCTGAACCTCTTGGTCTCCTGATTGGATAAACTCCTCAATGTTCTCCTTCTCAGATTTATTAGTAACACTGAATATGATCATGGTGTTTCTCCAACATCTCTCTCCAAAAATCTCCTCCATTTTTTCCAGCATCCCTCTCTCCTCTCCTTTAGGCTGCTTTACAGGTATGATCAGGAGGAAGGCGTGGGGTCCTGGAGCAGACAGATGGACACAGAGTCCCACATCCTGTCTCAGCCTCTCCAGAGAGAGTTTAGGAGAGAACCAGTCAGGAGTGTCCACCACAGTCACCTTCCTCCCAGCCACCTCCCCCTGTGTGGATGTAGATGTAGATGCAGCAGCCTGGTTCCTCTCTTCTCTGCTCAGGATGGTGTTTTCTGCTGTACTCTTCCCAGACCCCATCCTCCCCAGCAGCACCAGCCTCAGTTCTGCTACAGGAACCGACAGAGGAGAATGTGGACTAGACAATTCTCCACTCACTGAAAATAAAGAATTAATAGGTTCTTTACAGTGTTAAGCCCATTGCCTTCATATACTTGTATTTACATTTCAGGTTTTATTTTCTCTTTTTCTTATTTCAAATATTGATATTTGCATTTTAATAAACTTCTACATTTAAATCCCTAAATATGCCAACTTCTCTATACTGTAGTATTGGGTATACAGTAATAATTTATATTTTTACTTCTTCTGATTGGTGCTGCTAAGTCATCATGAGTCGCTCCACTCAGTAAACATTAGAACCAGTCAGAGTAAGAAACACATTCTTTAGAGGGTAGAGTTAGATATCGTTATTAATAAGTCATGTTTTATACACTTTAATTAACCACTTTTACAGTCCCCTAGTATCTGAACTGCACAGTTAAGTACAGTGGATCCTCGGATTGCGAGTAACGCGATTTGCAAGTGTCCTTTGCGCAAGAAGAGCAACGATTTTTAATACATTTTGTCTTGGAAAATGAAAAAGTCTAAGTATCATGTATCATGCATGTGCATCTTGTTTTGATGCCGAGCCTCACGTGATTACAACTGACCCAATGGTTTTTCTCTCTCTTGCGCTGCGGAATTGTGGGTAATCGTCTCTCCTGCTCGGTCTTAGTGCGCGTCTCTCACTGGTATAATCAACATCCATGCGTCCGTGTAGTGTTTACTATAACACACGTGTGTGAACATGTGTAAAGCAAAAGAAAGTCTCAGGAGAGAGGTTAAAGATCCATTTTCTCTCTCTCTGTATCAGCCTGCAGTTTGTCTGCGCTCGCATCATTGGACACCATGCCCCTTCTCTCTCTCTCTCTCTCTCTCTCTCTCTCACACACACACATACACACACACACACCTGCTCTCGCCTTCACAAACACACGCACCCCTCCTCCCCTCCTCCTCTCGCCTTCATACGCGCACACTCTCTCTCTCTCTCTGAGACACTGCTCTGTCACGATTCTTTTCAAAGATAAAGTGCGTTTTTTTTTTTACTTTACAGCATTGATTCCGTTAGTGTGCGCTCACGCTAGTGTCATTAGCGTGTGTGTGTGTGTGTGTGCGTGTGTGTGTGTGTGTGTGTGTAAAAAACTCAATTAAGAGAGGAAGAAGAGTTACTGTACAAGTCAAAAAGAGGAAGGGAGAGGAGGGTCTGATTTCTACTAATCATTTCTACTTATTTCTACTTACTTTAGCTCCACACATATACACAAACTCTCTCACACACACACACACACAAACACACACAGCATCTGCGCACATAAACGGAAACACTTATTTGTCGGGATTTATCTTTGCTTTTTTTTGTAAGGTAAAGTTCAGGTTAATTTGTTTTATTTTTACTTTATATTTTGTATTACTTATTTTTATGTATTTTTTTTTTTTTTGGACTGTGGAATGAATAATTTGAGTCTCCATTATTTCTTATGGGAAAATTTACCTTGGTTTACAAATGTTTTAAAATGAGTCCGCATTAGAATTATGTTTGTAATCCAAGGTTCCACTGTATCATTATCCCATATTTTACTGTTAGTTACTGATTTCTCACTTATTGTGAATGCTTAATTAAACGAATGCCTTACTTTTTGGATGTAACACTTCCTTGCTGTTTCTTCTCCTGATGGCGGCTGATGATTCTGGATCTGTTTGTTCCTGAAGCTGCTTGTCTCTCTTCATTAGCTGCGTCTCTCTCTCAGGTAGAAGTCTCTCTTTAAACTGTTTGATTTTTTCTGCTAACTCAGTTTCCTGTTGCTCCAGTACGATCATCATCTCCTGTAGTTGTCTCTTCTTGTCCTGGAGCTCCTGTCCCAGTGTCTCCAGTTTGTGCATATTCTCCAGTTGTGTGTTTTTCTGCTCCATGTGTTGCTGACTGTCTTCTAATTTCTTAACTGTTTCATCAAATTTAGTTTGAATCTGTTTGAGCAGCGTCTCGTTCTGTTCCAGTGCAGCGTCTCGTTCTTTCATCTCCAGTGTTTCTGATTTCTCCATTAGAAGTCTGTCTTTCTCCTGAAGCTGTTTGTCTCTTTCTATCAGTTTGTTTTTACTGGTTTCCAGCTCTTTGATCACACTCTCTAGTTGTCTCTCTTTGTCTTTCAACTCCATCTGATTCTTTTCTAGCTTCCTTTTTGTTTCTCCACATTTTTCT
Organism: Clarias gariepinus; assembly: GCF_024256425.1. Lineage (NCBI taxonomy): Eukaryota > Metazoa > Chordata > Actinopteri > Siluriformes > Clariidae > Clarias > Clarias gariepinus. Next base: position 18,656,584 of record NC_071123.1, on the reverse strand, counting down.
TTTACCTCTCTGAGCATTGCTTGTATATGCTACAGATATAGAAATAAAATGTCACATATTTCTTTATTATCAAACATGAATCTTGACTAAGTATAAATAAGGATAAAATATAATATTTACATAAATAAAAGGAATACATACCAGAGATTTTATATATGTTGATGTTGTGAACAGTGATTCGTCATTCTTATGACACTGCAGTAATCCCACATCCTCATGAAAAAGACAGTCGACTGCGATAGTATTTATTTTGCAATAAAAATTTACAGTTCTGTTGCTGTCTTGTACAATACAATCTGGATCATATGTGTGATGAAGGACCACCAGAACAGTAAGTTTGGTGTCTGTACAAACAAAATAGAAACCCAAAAATGTATTCAGTAAAAGGATTTCTGCATAATATATATTTATATACAGTGGAACCTCGGATTGTAAGTAATACGGTTTGCAAGACGAGCAAAGATTTTTTATAAATTTTGACTCTAGTCAACAAGTTTTGGTTTATGAGTACCGAGTATCACGCATGCGCTTCTTGTTTTGACGCCGACCGTCACATGATCACAACTGAGCTAATGTTTGTTTTGTCTCTTTTGTGCTAAAATCATTGTAATTGTCTCCCCTGCTGGGTCTTAGTGCTCGTCCATTACTGGTATAATCAACATCTGCGCACAGGTGTACTGTTTACTATAACAATGTGACCACGTGTGTGTTAAACATATTTTGTTTTGTATTTTTAAGTGTGTGTGTGTACAGCGCATATGTACTGTTTATTATAAAATGTGTGTGAGCATGTAAAGCAAAAGAAAGTCTCATTAGAAAGGTTAAATATACATTTTCTCTCTCTTTCTCTCTCTCTCTCTGTGTGTGTCAGTGTGCAGTTTGTGTTCACGCGCGTCATCGGTAAACATTACCCTTCACACACACACCCTCCTCCTCTCGCCTAAACATAGACACACATCCCTCCTCCTCTCGTCTTTACACACACACACACACACACACTCTCTCGCTCTAATGAAAACACTGCTCTGTCCCGATTCTTTTTAAAGGTAAAGTGCAGGTAATTTTTTTTTTTTTTACTTTATATTTTGTATTAATTATTTTAATGTATTTATTCTTTGGGTTGTGGAATATACGGTAATTTGAGTCTAATTTGAGTAATTTGATTTTTCATTCCAATAATTTGAGTTTTCATTATTTCTTATGGGGAAATTTGCTTTGGTTTATGAGTGTTTTAGAATACGAGCCTGCTTCTGGAACAAATTATGCTCGTAATCGAAGGTTCCACTTTACAGAAAAGATCCGTACCTGAAACATTTTGAAGCTTGTCCAGTGCTCTTTCAACATCGATTTCAGCTCTTGACACAACAGGACAGAAACCCAGAATAAAATCGCACTCATCCACTCTAAACACCTCCTGCAGCCGTGTTTGTTTGTTAAGACTTCTTAGAAAGTCCTTGTGGGAATTCAGTGTATTTCCAGTTTTTATTATAAAAAACTTTCTACCTGTGATCAAGCAGCAAAAACAATGTATTATTTTTTATTATTTATTAAAGATATGTAATATTCACAGCAATTGAGTTGTTAAAAGGACATGGGCTATTAAGATCTTATACTTAGCAAAGTCTTTCGAAACTTACACTGAGAAAATTCTGTACACTAATTTTCCAATATCCAAATTTCACCAGTGATAAAGATGAAAGTAATTTTTCCCCCCATTTTCTCTGTAATTTAGTCGTGTCCAATTCCTCCCCATCACTAGGGGGCTCCCACATTAAGGCTATTACTATCAATCAGTCGGGAGAGCTGAAGACTATCATGTGGTTCCTCCGAACCGCATCTTTTAGAACTGCTTGCTCACACACCGTTAGGGGCGGCGTAACACACTCAGAGGACAGTGCTATCTGCTCCTTCCGCTTGCACGAGCTCACAGACGCCCCTGATTGGCTGTACAACAATGATTAATGTGAAAGCACAAAGTACCTATCATCCCTTACCTCTAAGAAAGCTCGGCCAATCAGCTCTCTCTCGACCTCCGGCTGCGAGAGGTTACAGCATCACCCGGGAATCGGATGATAGGGCGAGCACTTTACCACTGCGCCACTCGGAGGCCATAATTAAGATTTACAGCATTCCACTTTCATGTACAAAGGTAATTATCAAAGATAAGAAAAAAAATAATCAAACAAAATAATCAAAGAAAATAATCATAAAATAATTTATAATCAGTAACAGAACTGCTAAATTCAGGCCAAATACTGAGAAAAATCCCAAGCTCTTCCTTTATTATACAGTCGTTTCAACGGGACTGTTGTAAGTAAAGATTTATTTAAAGAAAAAAAAACTAGAAAGGAATTTATTGCATATACAGTAAGACTAATCAAAATTTCAAAAAGCATGATTTTAGTAGAACATTTGTCCAAAACACGTTCTCCTCTGGGAGCACATGATGTACGCATTCACTTTGTGCCCAAACAGAAATGAGAGAAATTGTCTTTTGGAGAATTTTTACAAAAGGATGAGGTTTGTGTCTGCTGTCCCTGAATATTTGCCTTTTACTTACTTGGTCCTTCATCCTTTTGTATAGAAGATGTTTCCTGTGGGAATAAATCATACAGCATAAGCTGTAATGAATCATACATTCATACATGTAATAAATAAATATTTATTACATCATACATATAATCAATAAATCATATAGCATGTCTGGTGTCAGGTTACATAAAAAAGTGAACAGCTACTGTAAAGTCTATCTTACACTGTGTGGTTTCATAATTACTTTATCACACTGCATAATGTGATATTTTTTTTCTATAATAATTCTATAACAGCTGTGTTATAACGTGTTTTCCTCATGTTAATATAAAATATTTGCAGATGTGTGATTAAAGAAATATGATATGATCTGCTTTCATCATCATTCAGGTTAATCAGTTTGTATCAGTGTTATGCCTTGGGTACCGTAAGCATTTCAAATAGAATTTAATGGAAGCATGGAAATGTACGGGGGTGTAAAGGTGTAAATTGAAGTTTGAATGTCAATGTTGAAATTCAAATCAATGTTTGAACACAATGTTTTTTATCAAAATTGTACACGTCCTAGCTGTGCTTGATGGTTTGTGACCCTCCATCTTCCTCTTGATGACATTCCGGAAGATTTCTGGAGTAAATTGCAGCAGTCTCTTATTATTTTCCAGAGCTGTATATATATATATATATATATATACATATATATTGTAGCGTTTTTACGCCGGAAAGAATGCTGGAGAGACGAGTGAGCTTATTTGCTGCCCAATGCAATGGCTGGGAGTACTTTATTAGGCACACAGCAGGTATGGCATGAGCAGCACCTTCACTCAGGAGCCTACATCCAATTCAGCGTCAGCCTGAACTGGAGCACATTTCACACGTCACACACCCAACACACACACAACAGGGCCGAAGCCACTAACCCAAACACCTTTCCCCATCATGGTGAACACACCGACATCCCCGCAAGGCATGCTGGTCGTCAGCCGACGCCCCGCCTACGCCACACTGCCCCCACCCGAGCTGTGATCGTCCCTGGTCACCATGACGAACTTTGTTTCGGAGGCGTGGGTGCGGTCGGCGCTGGCGGTGGGAGCGCCGGCGTCCTTTGGCAGGTGAGGGATGAACGCAAACATAGTCCTGAGGCGGTCCGGCCTCCACAGAGTTCGTTGTTTCCTCGGCGTGCGGCTGGTAAGGCGCAAGACGGTCCCGGTGGAGCAAAACTCGTGCCCGCCCTGCCAACTGCACCCGGTAGATGACCTCGGAGAGCTGAGCTATTACCGTACAGGGGTCCACCCAGTGAGACACACGCCCGGCCGAGAGCCCCCTCCTCCTCCTTCCGGAGGAACACACCCACACCTGCTCGCCAGCAGCAAAATCTCGCCCCTGGCTGTGAGTGTCCATGCCCATTCGCCCCATAGGTGCCCCCACCCAAAAGTCTTGCAGCGGTGCCTGCGAGCGCTGGATGGGGCCCTTCTGCCTGGCGATGAGCGGTTCACAGTTCAGCTGTGAGACTGGCGGAGCGACTGCGGGTGACACAGGAACACGGCTGCACGCTGGCTCGGACGGCTGATCACCACCGGAGGGCCTGGAGGACTGCACGGGGGGAAAGTCCTGCGTCGAGGGTTCTACGTCGACACTGTGCTCCACTCGCTCGCAGTACCGGCCACGCGCTTTGCTGCCCGGCCGGCGAGGTAAAGCGCCGGTGTTAGCGCGCAGATTTCCCGCTCGGTCTGCTACCGGAAGTTCCGCCCCCCCCGGGTGTGTGCTGCTAACCTGTCCGGCTGTGGTTTGGGTCCGAGCAACCTGGCTACACCGAAGTTACCACACAGAGTTCCGCTGGACAAGTTCAGCACCGCACCCCATCTACCCAAAATGTCCAACCCCAAAACGCAGTCCTCCTCGACATTCCCCACAACGAACCCGTGGGAATAAGTCCGTCCACCCACCTGGACTCGCGCTGTGCGACACGCCCTTACCTTCACGTAGCCCCCAGCAACGGTGCAGATGTTGAAGGCGGGATCAGGCCGTCCGCAAACATGCTTGCTTTGCCCCAGGAACCCAGAGTGCAGCAGCGAAAAAGTGGAGGCAGTGTCCACGAGCGCCCGCAGTAAGACGCCGTCCAGCACACAGTCGATGTAAAGCACAGCGCGGCTTACCACGCGTCCTCCCGGTGCTAGTCTAGCGGCTGCTGGTGTACGCTGTCCCGTGCCTCGGCCTCGCCGCGAAACGTCGGAGAGTTGCTCGTTGCCTAGCAGCGACGGGTAGCCCTGTCCCCGGCTAGGTTCACAAATGGAGCGCCACTGAGCTGCGGGCGGTCGCTCGGCTCTTCCGCCGCGATGTACCGCCGATATGGGCTCAGTGTGACTCGGCCTCGCGCAGCGGCAGGTCGCTTCGCCGGCTAACGGCGCACGGAGCTGTATCTTGCTCCGGCGCTTGCGCAGCGCCAGCCTCCGCCCCGAGATCCAGCGCTGGGATTTTCTTCTTGCTGCTCCACGTTGGTTGACGTGGTGTGCTCGCGCTAGCTCCTTCAGGAAAGCGCTTCTTCTGCGCGAGTGGTCGCTCCGCTACTCGGCGGCCCGCTTGGATTTTTAGAAGGTCCTCCGTTGTGCGCTCAAACCCGTTACTCTCCATCCCACTTCTGACACCAATGTAGCGTTTTTACGCCGGAAAGAATGCTGGAGAGACAAGTGAGCTTATTTGCTGCCCAATGCAATGGCTGGGAGTACTTTATTAGGCACACAGCAGGTATGGCATGAGCAGCACCTTCACTCAGGAGCCTACATCCAATTCAGCGTCAGCCTGAACTGGAGCACATTTCACACATCACACACCCAACAGGGCCGAAGCCACTAACCCAAACACCTTTCCCCATCATGGTGAACACACCGACATCCCCGCAAGGCATGCTGGTCGTCAGCCGCCGCCCCGCCCACGCCACAATATATATAAGCTGTATACAGTATATGTTTGTACACTGGTCAAAACTCGCTCTTTCAATGATATCTTTAGGTTTCATAGATTTGAGGGAAAATGTTTCCCTCAAATGTATCTGTCTCTGAAAATCTGTCTGTATGTCTGTACGGATCTGGATAAAGATGTGATTTGCAGCTAAATTATTGACAGAGCTGCTGTTATAGAACATTAGTAATAATTAATATAAAAGTGGAAAAATAGACTACCTACAGTACTCAGTTAAGCTATTGAACAAACAACAAAAATGATCTTACCTGATGACGTCCTTGTTTCCGCAACAACTAAAACAGAAACAGACCACATCTCCAATAAATGTAATTCAAATTGTTATTTACAAAAATTAATAAAAAAATTAAATACATGGACAACCATCAAACAAAATCTCAAAATTCCCATGTTGTGTCAAAACTATCAATTGCTAGATATCTCATAGCTGCCTGTTAATCTTTTTATAAGAATTTGGATTAATGGATCTTTGACTGGCTACAGATTACAAAAAGCAATGTTTCCTAAATTACCTAGAAGATCTGCACTTGGTTGGTGCTTGGATTAATGCTTTTTAACCTTAAATATCACCCCGCTCCCCCCAAAAACAGGAAAAGTGTTTTTGCTGATACAGTAAGTGGCTCATCATGGAAATTTCAGTTCTCATTTTATCCCCTCCAACCTTGTGTGCTGCAAAGTCTTTTTATTGTCTGTTTTGATTCTTAGAATGTTTTTGTTTTTTGATTCATTTCCAAAAAAAGAAAGAAATGTGTAAAATAAGGCTCTGATATTATCTTATTATAAGATTGCTTTGCCTTCCTGTGATTTATCTAATTGTGGCTGTCTATTTGTGACTATGCATGTCTTAATATACAAAGTATAATCAGAATAAGCATAAGGAAGATTTAAAAAATAAAATAAAATTGGGCAGTGGGTGTGTTTATTAAGTATTAAGTATTTTTCTGCAGTACAGTCAGACATTCTGCATGTGTATGGTAGGAAAGATGTTGGTTTAAATCATTAATAAGAAAACTGCATGAAATAAAATATAATTTCAATCATTGGCAAATGGCAAATGATTCTTACCACCAGTAAGAGGATAACAAATTTATTTACTTACCCCGGATAAAGGATCTGTAAAAAAAAAAAAATTAAGGCAAAAATGAATTCATAATTAATTTCTCATAGGCAATCTCTGTGCTTACAATAAAATTCTCAAATAAAACTCAGTCTCTCTCAGTCTCAGTGTGTTAGTTTCAGAGATCATGCACTGGGACCATATAGAATGCACAATGTCGGTTTTATCTATGCAGTGGAACCTCGGATTACGAGTAACGGGGTTTGCGAGTGTTCCGGAAGACGAGCAAAGATTTTTAACAAATTTTTACTTAAAAAACGAGCGTTGTCCGAGTATCATGTATAACGCATGCGCTTCTTGTTTTGATACCGTGCGTCGCGTCATCACAACTGAGTGTTTTTTCTCTCACTGGCGCTGCGGGTTACATCTCCCCTGCTGGGTCTTAGTGCTCGTCTCTTACTGGTATAATCAATCCTTGTGTGTGTGTGTGTGTGTGTGTGTGTGTGTGTGTGCGTGTGTGTGTGTGTGTATGTTTTTCTTTCTCTTGCGCTGCAGAGTGTGTGTGTTGTGTGTGCGCGCATAATTTGACACCGCCGGTTCTCACACACACGCACACACACACCTACACACACACACACACACACACACACACTCGCTCTCTTTCTTTCTCGCCTTTACTGTGTGTCAGTGTTTGAGTGTGTGTGTTATGTGTGTGTGTTTTTTTCTCTTGCGCTGCAGAGTGTGTGTGTGTGTTATGTGTGTGCACGCATAATTTGACACCGCGCCTGTTCAAACACAAACACACACACATGCTCTCTTTCTCTCTCGCCTCCCACATGGAAAGAACCTATATGAGGATATATGCGCATTTATCCTCACCTATATGCAGTATATATGCATATATATCCTCACCTATATGGGGATATATGCGCATATATGAAACCTATATGCAGTATATATGCGCATTTATCCTCACCTATATGCAGTATATATGCATATATATCCTCACCTATATGGGGATATATGCGCATATATGAAGCCTATATGCAGTATATATGCATATATATGATAATATATATGCTGCATATAGGCAAAATTGAGGTGCATATATGTGCATATACAGGCCATATAGGTCTCCTGTACTGCTTCTTTATATCCACATATAAGCCCTATATGTACATACAAGATATGTCTCCTATATAGCTCATGGCAGGATGTGGTCATTTTAGCTCATATCTCACTTTGGCAACTGTCATACATGATGCGCTAATATTTTCTATTATCAAGGCAATAACTAAGAACTAACTAAATAAAAAACATATTTTAGAATTTCTGTCGCATTATCTGCTAATGACCCGAGGCAGGACACACCCACACGCCAATCACACGGAAATCAGTCCGGCTAATTTACATACTAGGCCACGCCCCCGGACAAGGAAACTCTTCAGAATGTTCTGGGGAGGAGTTTACATTTACCTCAGAAGAAGACCGTGTGGCCCTGACGACGAACGGGAGCATTTTGAAGAGAGAATCCAGGAGGACACACTGGGTAAGTTATTAAGTCTTAAATAACTCTTATTCTGATAATATTAAACTAATATTAGTAAATATTTTCCTCACTTCAGCTAGCTCTTGTCAGCTTGTGTGATACATTGGCTTTCAATGCCATTTACATAGTTTAGGTAAATCATGCTAACATGCTGCCTTTCTGTATGTAGCACAAACATGATATTTCCCGGTGGCTAAGCTAATGCCTTATGGAGTTTACAGATGTTTATAAACGTTTTAATAAATAATCATTTATTATTATTATACTGTCTTATTATTTTTGTCTTTTCTAGATGCTACATTGAAGAGGTGGCCGGCAGCCACCCGAGGGCAGACAGGCACATCTATCAATTCAAAGCTCACGAAGCTGAGAAGGTCCTCAAAATATATATATATGTTTTCTTCCTGTTGAGTTTTTTTGTCTTATTTTTTTTCTTGTACTATATTTTTGTTCTTTTACTATTTGATTGTTCTTAAAAAAATAAAATAATTAAATTTCTACATTTTGGGCTTTTATTTATGTTGTCTAACAGCTATGGATTTTAATAATTTTACTAATATCTAGGTAAAAATATAGGTGCATATATATGCACATAGGTACATGTATGCATGTGTATATATAGGTACATATATGCATGTATATATGTACACATACTGTATATGTACATATAATATAGGAAAACGGCCCATTTTATATATGTCACATATTAACTATTTTTATGTATTAATTTTTTTGGGGCTGTGGAACGAAACATTTTAAAGAAAAAAAAAGTATGTGAACCTTTTGGAATTTCATGGTTTTCTGCATTAATTTGTCATTAAAACATTTCATCTGATCTTCATCTAAGTTAAGAGTATTGACAAAAATAATGTGCCTAAAATAATAACACAAAAAATATGATCTTTCATGTTTTTATTGAACAAATTCAGTCAACATTCGAAATGGTAGTGGAGTATAAAGTATGTGAACCCTTGAAATTAATAACTGGTTGACCCCGCCGTCTTGGCAGCAATAACCTCAACCAAGCCACTTCCTGTGGCTGTGAATAAGATCTGCACATTATTCCAGAGGAACATTCTTCCTGTTAGAACTGCTTAAGCTCTGTCATATTCGTTGGACATTTTATGTGTACAACTTTCTTCAAGTCTTTCCATAGCATTTCTATTGGGTTGAATAGAAATCCAAAAGGCAGATTTTGTTTTTCTGAAGCCTTTCAGAAAAACACACTCTGGTGTTTTGGGTCATTGCCCTGTTACATCATTCAACTTCTACAGGAGTTCAGCTGACATACAAACATTCCCACATTATACTTTCTGATACACTTGGGAATTCATCTTCCCCCTTAAATAACAAGGCTGCCAGGCCCTGATGCAGCAAAACAGGCCCAAATCATGATGTTTTCTCCACCGTACTTTATGGTTGGGATGATGCTTTCATGATTACTGTATATGCAATGTCTTTTTTTTTCATGTACGATGTAGTGCTGTGTGTTTTTTCCAAATAGTTCAATCTTAGTTTCATCAGTGCACGAAACATCTTGCCAATATCACTGTGAAGTGTCAATGTACTCTTTCACAGCAATGTTATTTTTAGTAAACAGCTGCTTCCCTTGTGAGGTCCCACCATGCACAGCCTACTAGCTCAATGTTTACGTACTGTAGACCCATGAACACATATGTTAGTCAGTTCCAATGATGCCTTAAAATCTATAGCTGTTACTCGGGATTGTTTCTTTACCTCATTGGACGTTGTGTCATTTTGACTGGGCGCCTACATTTTGGTAGAGTAGCTACAGTTCCAAACTGTCTCCATTTGCCTAACTGCAGACTGGTGAATTTCTGAAGTTTTTGAAATTACTTTGTAACACTGTCTAGCTTTATGTAAATCAAGAATTCTTAATCATATAATTCTTATAAATAAAACAAATTAAGCTCTTTTTGTTGAGGCATGGGTCACATAAGAATCTTGTGTAGAACAAACTCAAAAAGTTTGAGTGGTTTCTAATCATTTAAAATAGTTCTAGTCCTCACCTCCAAACTAACACTTGACACCAATTGGCTTTTTTGAGGTTATTAACTCAATGATTCACATACTTTTTCCACAAGCACTGAGGATTTTTATGGTTGTTCTCGATGGAGACATAAAAGATTTTATGACGTTCAGATCAGATTTTATGTAGAGAACCATGAAGTTTCACATACTTGTTCTTAATGTTTTTGACATTCTGATTTTGAATACTCAAAACAGAACAATACTTTGCTTATCCATTTTTATTTTTTTTATTGATTTATTAATATATGTATTTATTCATTTATGTTTTTATGCTTTCCAGGCCTCTATTAACTTGCTTTAAATAAGAGGAAAAAAGTCAATTATTAACAATTAATGTTGTGTTTTTAGCTAATTCATGTTAATGGGTCAGACTATGCTACTCACACAATGTAAATAGCATAAGTTAAACTAACTTTTACTTTATAAACTAGCCTGAATGATTAAATTAGTCTTATTGCAGTAGGGAACTAGCAATTTTGTCAGGCTAATGCTACTATAACCTCTCATCTCTCTCTCTCTCTCTCTCTCTCTCTCTCTCTCTCTTTTTATTTTTCTTATTCATTGTTTCTATCACTTTATCCTGTATACAAGGTCTCAGGGCCCTGGTGCCTATTCCAGGAGACTTAGGGCACGAGGCAGCGTATACCCAGAATGCAGTGCCAATCCATCGCAGGGCACACAAACATATAGTACACACACTCACATTCATGCTCATTGACACACTACGAGAAATTTGGGAGCGCAAATTAGTCTAATCTGCATGTCTTTGAACTGTTAGAGGAAACCAGAATACACGGAGGAAACCCACCAAGGTTAGGGAGAACATGCAAACTCCATGCACACAGACCCAAGGCAGGAATTAAACCCAGGAGACCCTGGAGGTGCAAGGCCACAGTGCTAACCATTATGCAACCATGACGCCACTACTGTAAACTTTACTTCAAAACTATCATAAGCATAATTCTGTATTGACTGTCCAGCTTAGACAGCAGGAAAAAGACAAAATCACTAACTCAGTGCTAAACTCACTAATAAAATTCCATAAGAAAGCTTTATAATACTGACAAAATATCAATTATAACCTCTGCTAGTTAAACAGTGAGGAATGACAGACCATAACCATCTGTATATCTGACTTACTGCTGCTTCCAGATGAGGCCATATTAATATTTTTGTGGGGTTCAGACTAAAAGAAAACCTACAAAGTAGAAAGATCAAGGGAGAAAGAGAAACAAAAACACAGAATTCATAGTTTGACTATACAAATACAAAACATTATATAACTACATTCTATATTTATTTCATATCTAGCTACAAAATAAAACCATCATTTGGTATATTTATGTGTATTATTATTAACAGACGTTTATGTATTTTATTCCTACCTTAACTTCTTCTTTCACTTTTACTTTCTTGATTTGATAGGTCCGCCCCTTCCTCTCTTAGCTCCACCCATTTGTACATTCCCTTCCAGAACTCCGCCCCTCCCCGCTTCCTGCACAGAAACATGTCACTTTTAATAATACAATTAAATTATTTAAAAATAAAATTACAGTTTTTAATTGTTATAAAAAATATTTTAGGTTATTATAAAAATAAATATATTTGTCACAAAGACAATATTATGAGAGTTCTAAACCAATTATATATTTACTTTATATATTATATATATTTACTTCAATTATTCACTATTTCTATTACGTGGTGCGGTTTGGAGCGCCACACCACAACATACAGTATGGTTATAGTATTTATAAAAGCCCTAACGCAGAGCTTCTGAAGGGGTCAACGAAAGAAACCCCTTCACGGGATGATCCTCCCGTATGGAGATAGCGTGGGATTATTAATTATTAACTCAATACGACACAAAAGGAAACTGAAAAACTAAAAAAAAAAACAGAGCTCCGCCGTCTACGCGACACCGGACGTGGCTCTGGTAACTAAAAATAAAACCTAAGATTCTCTCAGGGCGTTCACCCTTACTGAGGATTTATACGAGTGTATGTGTGAAAGAGAGAGAAAGAGAGAGAGAGAGAGAGAGAGAGAGAAAGAGAGCTTTATGTTTTAACACTATTAACCCAAACCGAAAGCACGCTTAACTGATGCGTGTCGCTCTCTCTCTCTCTCGTTCACCGGCGTCTTAGGAAGACAGAGGCTGGCTCTCTGCCGCTCTTTCTGAACTGTCTGCACGTTTGTCTTTTCTCTGGCCCTGATACCTTACTGGTGCTTCCTAAATGATCACGCGAAGTGCGCAGGTACACTACAGTATCAGGACCGTTAAATAGACACGGGCTGTGTTCCATTCACAGGGTGCTCCCTACTCCCTGCTCCGTTTGCAGTGAATGTCGGTGAAGGTAACTTCGCTCAACAAAATTTCACCATTTGGAACACCTTGCGAAGGCACCAGCGCTGACGTCACTTCCCACGTGCGTTACCATGGTAACATAAACCCCTCGGATACATGTCGCTGCTGCTGTGAAAATTTCACACTACAGATTAAATATTAAATATTTTATTTAAAATAAATTATTTATTAATTGTAATAATAATTGATTAAAGATGAACAGAGATGTATTTTTTTGCAGATTACTAGCCTATATAATACTAATGATCATGATTAAATTAAAATATAAATTGTTGTGTCCTTTTAATATGTCCTTAATAATAATGATAATAAATATATGACCACTTTTATTCCCCTGCAGATTGAAATAACCGAGTGAAGTATACTCCGCATGGTACTGTACTTCAGGCCGTTTGGAACGCACCTACAGTATTCAGACTGATTGATGCTAACTAACTTCCTTCTGCTAAATCCGGATAAGACAGAAGTTCTAGTCATAGGACCGCATACAGCTAGGAGTAAAATTTTAGATCATACCGTAACTTTAGATGGCCTTTCTGTTCCATCAAATGCAACAGTGAAAGACCTCGGTGTGATTATTGATTCCAGCCTTTCATTTGAAGCACATGTAGATAATATTACCAGGATAGCATTCTTTCACCTCAGAAATATTGCCAGAATAAGAAATTTATTGTCGCTAAACGACGCAGAAAAACTAGTTCATGCTTTTATCACCTCTAGGTTGGACTATTGTAATGCCTTACTGTCTGGTTGTTCAGCTAGATGCATAAATAAGCTTCAGCTAGTCCAGAATGCAGCAGCGAGAGTCCTCACCAGAACCAGAAGATATGAGCACATCACCCCTATCTTATCTTCACTCCATTGGCTCCCTGTGAAATTTCGCATTGATTTTAAAATACTACTCTTGACATATAAAGCATTAAATGGTCTCGCGCCGCAGTACCTGAGCGAACTGCTAGTGTCTTACGATCCGCCACGCCTACTTCGATCAAAGGATGCAGGCTGCTTGTCAGTACCGCGTATTATGAAAAATACAGCTGGGGGCAGAGCTTTTTCTTACAAAGCCCCAAAGTTATGGAATAGTCTTCCAAATAGTGTTCGGGACTCAGACACAGTCTCAGTGTTTAAGTCCAGGCTAAAAACCTATTTATTTAGCCGAGCATTTTTATAAATAGATTTGCCATAGGTAAAGGAGCAGATCTGGGGGACTCATGGACGTAGAGTATTATGGTGAACTGGTATGTTTGGATGCTGTCTTCCTCACTCTCATTAATCACTCAGGTTTGCTGACGGTGAGGTGATTGTTTGCTTTACATGTCAGGAAGCCCTCATGTTTGTGTTTCCTTCTGGCTCTCCCTTTTAGTTATGCTGTCATAGTTAGTCCTGCCGGAGTCTCTGCTTGCACGCTACAGTTAATATACATTCACATTATACATTGTGTGACTGTGACCATACCTAACTGCCATCTCTCCTCTTCTTCTCTTTCCCCCCCTCTTTCTTTTTCCTCTCTCCTCCTGTCCCCCCCTTTCACTCTTTCTCTCTCTCTCTGTCGAGCTACACATGTCGTTCCTGAGCTGCCAGTGATCCAGACTCCCTCTGCCCTCCGGACCTGTCTGACCCATCCTGGTGCCCCGCTTCTGGCTGAAGATCTCGTCACATGGATGCCCCGTGTGTCTCTCTGGGATGCGTCTGGTGTCTGGGAATGATTCTCTCTACCTAGAAAATGGTTCTGGCCTTGACTGGTGTTGGCAACTGTTTCTCTGGGGACTTGACAGTTCGATAGGTCATGACTGGAACTTCTTACAAGTCTACCTGGGTCTTCAATAACTACCTGGACTCCATATTAACATCAATTAACATCAGCTATTATAGCTGAACTGCCTCCCACCCTACACACTGTATAAATGCAGATCATTTACTGCTTTTTGTTTCACCCAAATGAGGATGGGTTCCCTGTTGAGTCTGGTTCCTCTCAAGGTTTCTTCCTCTTACCATCTCAGGGAGTTTTTCCTTGCCACTGTCGCCCTCGGCTTGCTCACCAGGGACAAACTGACCATTTTGATTCATACAAATTCACATTTCATACAAACCTAAATAATTCTTTTGACTATGTAAAGCTGCTTTGCGGCAATGAAAATTGCTAAAAGCGCTATACAAATAAAAATTGAATTGAATTGAATTGAATTGATTGACTTGCGGCGGCGTTGCCTGGCAACAGCGTGTATAAAATATTGCGCCTCTGCCTGTTCAGATCTGCCCGTTCTGTACAGTGCAGAGTATTTATTCGCAGCTTTGACCCTCGTGAGACACGCGTTGTTACAATTTCAAACTTTATTCAACATAGACTGATCAAAAGTGAGCTGATGTTATTATGCAAGCTTACAGTCCAATCACAATGCTTACTGTACACATCATGAAAAAAAACTATTACACAATTCTCAAGATACTGACAAAGAGTTTCCGTTCAGTTCAATCCTTCATACCAGGGATGTGAAAAAGGGCTGCATGAAAAAGTGCAGCTTAGTCATGCAATAGTAGTTCATCCACCTGCTTCTCTATGAAATTCCTTTAGATGATTATTCCATGTTCTGCAGAATACTTACTAAGAATCCACACATGCATCAGATCCTACAAGCAAATGTGTGATCATTGACAATAACCTGATTCTTTGTGATCTATCATAATTTAATTATATATTTATTACTTCTCATAAGGAATGCAACATTCACAAAAGCTACTTTATAATTAAGATTAAAAACACATGCCAATGCAACCAGCAAAAATAAGCACATAAATACACACAAAGTACAGTATATACCATCTTCCATAAAACAAAAAAAAATGGAAAATAGTGAAAAAAATAATAATAATATTAATAAACTAGCTCATCCACCTCTGAGCAAGGATTTCAATACTGGGCCCTCGTGGTTAATGTTTGCAGTTTAAAAACCTTATTTAATTTTTGATACCAATGGATGGGAAAATTGAGTGTGTGACTCAAGTCTTTCTTTAGTTTACTTTAGTATCCTTCTGATCACACCAGCAAATATCAGCATTTATCATGGCAGATTCATGGCATAATTTAACCTACTTGCTACCTTTTGTACCACTAGTGTTAATGATCTTCTGTTCAATTCAGTCTTGCATTTCAGTCCATTTTTATGATTTTTGTCTATAAAGTTGATCCTGAATAAAAAAATGAAGTCTTTCTATTCAGATGCAAAAAGAAATCAGTAGGAATTGCTAGAGCCAGATCGCTATCTTAATAAGAAATTGTGCAAGTGATGAAACCGTAACTACGCTAATTGAACAGCTACTATGTTAATTCTTTCCACCTCTTCTTTATTTTTCTACCCATCCCGAGGATTCTGGAGATTGTGCCAGCTCTAATAGACAAAGGCCAACCCTGCAAGGATCTTGAGGCATCCGGAAAAGGACCACCTCCAGGTTTACACATGCTGCTCCTGAGCTCCCAATGATCCAGACCCCATCTGTACTCTGCACCTGTTGTTTCATCCCTGTGCTAAACTTGACTTTATGTTAACTTTATGTTATGACAACTTCTGTTATACTGAACTTCCAGTAGCCTAACAGACATGATGTCCTTATATAATTCCTGTTATCCATTATCACCCAAATAAGGATGGGTTCCCTATTGAGTCTGGTTCCTCTCAAGGTTTCCTCCTATTGCTCTATTGCCATTTCAGGGAGTTTTTCCTTGCCACCATTGCTGACACCCTTTGCTTGTTCATCAGGGACAATCTCATTATTATTCAAACACATTTTTTCTCACTCATGGACACTTCCGTACATTTTCTTTTCATTTTGTGAAGCTGCTTTGAGACAATGACCATTGTTAAAAGTGCTATATGAATAAAATTGAATTGAATTGAATTGAATTGAATTGAATTGAAACAACCTCTCTGTTGTGTTTGCTTAGCAATAGGCCAGTATCAACAAAGCGACATCCCTACTAAATATATATATATATATATATATATATATATATATATATATATATATATATATATATATATTTTTTTTTTAATCACTTTCAAAGTAGATCCAATCTAAACTGCATGAGGAACATTTACAAATAGTCACGCACACCTGCAACATAGCCCAACCAATCACAGCAATCTAGAAAATCATGCTGCAAAATCTGGATGTGTTGCCTGATTGGGTAATTTTTTGGGTAATTTTCTCTATATGCATTTTTTTATTCTAAGATGGAAAATATGTCTTGTCCAGGTATTAAAAATCAATATATCTTTAAGCACTGTCATGTTCAAGTTACGGCTATATATTCTTAAAGAACATTCCTTGGAAATCAAAAATGATGTGAAATAAGTAGAGCTGCATTTTTTAAACATCATTAATGCTGTTAATGACTTGTTAGACATTTTGCAAGATAAGATAGGTGTATTTAATTGTCTTTTGCATGATTGCTATTAGGTTATTTTTAAAAGTTCAGGAAGTAGTTTCAGCTGTGCTTCAGACTCAAGCTTTACTCACTCAGAACTTTTCAGCCCACTTTTAAATTTAACAAAAGCATTCTAGGTCAATTTTTATGGATTTAGCCATCCATAAAAAAATTCAGAATTGAACTCTACCATTTTTTATGTATGGAAATGGTTGCAGGAAAAGGAAAAAGGCTTGCCCTGCAAAGGGCTTGTATGAAAAAAACATCTATTTATATAGATAGATGAAGCTCAAAATGTTCCATGTCTAAAAAGTGCTTGTGAGAATAAACCTCAGGAACAACAGAATGATCAGAACATTTGTGCATTTTGCTTGTTTGTGTTACGTTTGGTTTGATGTCACAATTTTCCTCAATTACTGTAATCTTGTTGGTGCCCTGATTCCAGTTTGTGAGGGAAGCAGAGTACCGATTGGGAAAGTCTCTTTTAGAAGCAAAAGATGGAAGACTGGAAGCCCTACTGCACACTGTGAAATGCTACTGAATAAACCACAGTTCATTCATAATACTGAGAATGTGTACTGTACTGCATAGTTTTACTGGCATATTTTATTTCCCTTTTTTTTTTTTTTTTGCAAAATCATTTAGAATAATATCTATTTTTCCTTTCCCAAAGAAAGGAGATAAAAGGACAAATAGGAAAAAGACAAAACTATGTTCTTATGAGTATATTACATATTTAATAAAATAGGCTGGTATAACACTTACTGTATAGTACTGCAGTACTGTATAAATCGATGCTTCATTTCCATGTTTAAGTCTTACATGAGTGAATGTGAGGGTTTTTCACTTCTTCTTTTTTAAATCCTGTAGTTTTGCAATTTTATTCATCTTTAAAGGCAGATCAAGTAAGAGAATAAGAACTAGCTTTATCTCACTATGTAATCCCTGCTACATTAATGCACTTATCCCATCACTAATGCATTTATCCCAGCCTTTCACTAGTGCTTGGATACCATCAACCTAGAAAGTTTACTCAGTACCACCTTCTAGCCATGATCAGACTGCCTGCTTCACATCTAAAATTCTGGCCTCCCAGGAACTCCTTTAATTGCCCAAACATGTGGAAATGGCTTGGAGCGAGGTCAGGACTGTACAGGGGATGTGGTAATAACTCCCAGCCATAAGCTGTATGTGGTCATGTATTTCCCTGTAAAACCAGAATGCCTTTGGTGATCAAACCAGGCTGAGAGGCCTGAGAGGGTTCCACTAGCTGATTGTTCAAATGAACGACTGCAGTGGTCTCTGAGCCTCATTCATTCATGGACTTACAACCTTCTTTAAAACGTTTGCATCCTTCAAATGACTTGACATCCCTCATATTTTTGTGAATGAGACTCATTTTTTATATTTCTTTTGTAATTTTTTTTTCTTCTGTGGAATGAATTCTGATGCCTGCTAATATTGCACAAAGGCTTACAGTATTTCGTCTTGTTTTCTGTGGGGTTCTTTCTGTGTTTTTGTGGATCAAAATATGATGTATTTGGATATGATGTACAGTACATAACTGTTCTACAAATTATTTTAAAAAACACACCCATTTTTACAGCAAAGATCAATTGCAAGTGAAAAATAAATGAGACAGAAGCACAATGCTTAACAAAGGATTCTCGTATAGAATGAAAGGCCTGAGTATTTAAAGTATACCATTACAGTATTGGGAATAACAATTAAACCTTCTCATCACAGGGCACACACATACACACTGTGTGTATGTGCCACACACTTAGCCTAATCTGCAGTTCTTTGGACTGTGGGAGGGAACCAGAGTAGTTGGAGGAAACCCAGCAAGCAGGCAGTTTGATCATGGCTCTGCCGTATTAAGAAAACTTTCTACCTTCATACGCTGGGATGAGTGAATCAGTGTAGCAGAGAAATAAAGATAAATAAAAATAGTCCTGGTTCGATCAGAACACCTCTTGTTAATTCAAGATTGTTTCTTTTTATATATATATATATATATATATATATATATATATATATATATATATATATATATATATAAAACATAATAATTTGGAAAAGACATACAAAAGTTTATTTCCAGCTTAAGCCGTATAATGGAATTAGTAAATTCAACAAAACAAGTGACACCATGCACAGTAGGACACTTGCAAATGCAAATGTGCAAATAAAACATTGCAGTGGAAAAAAAAAACTGTAAAATGAAACAAAGATTTTCTTGGTTTTTGAAGTTCTTTTGTAAACTGTTAGCAAGTCTGAATTTCAGGAAAGACTTAGTAACTATTTTGAGGGAGGGATGGGAATTAAACAGCATGTACTGTATGCCTAGTACAGTATTTACTTTACTGTACATATTATTATTTACTACAAGTATATTCATTCATACTAAATGAACAGACTAAAATAGGAGAGCAGAAGACATTAAATTGTAAGAAAAGGTAAAAATCTGCAAAGAATGAACATTTGATTCACTTTCTCCTGATATTATCTGTGAAGAGCTTAAGATGAAAAGACTTTATTCATACTAATCAAAATAGCATATAAATAATCACATAGTCAAAAAATCTTACTAATAATAAAAGTAATAAAATCAGATTCAACAGTTATTTTCGAAAGAAAGCCCAAGCTCTGTCTGTGGCTTACAGTCATTTGAGAGCAGCCAAGAACAATACAGTGCTTTCACTTTGTTATATTACCTCTGGTCATGCCTCTGCTCGCCAGATATCAGGTTAGACTGGAAATACAAGATATGGATAATTTTTTCTATATACTACACAGGTGAAAATAAGGCAAGACTCATGAGATTACAAATAGTTTGATGTAGTAACAAAAGTAACTTTCAGTTTTGCTTCTAGTTTTTAGTTTTTTGCTTCTTAGATTTTTGCTTATTTTCCCCTATAATCAAAATAGCTAATAATAATATTTTATTATTATTATGTTTTTGATATTTTTTAACCCAACCTTTTTAAATACTATACATACAGTAGTGTCAGCTCCACACATTTTGGAACTACAAAAGGCATTTGGCTCAAGTTCATAACCATGTTCGAAATAAAACACTTAAGATTAGAGCAATTACAGTCCAGCCATTTTCATACACACACACACACACACACACACACACATATGGGGGGTTCATAAGTATTAGAACAAAAGGCTGACAAGCTGTTGCACGGCCAGGTCTGCTTAGACAATGACTAATCGAGCAGGTAAAAGGCTGGGAGGTGGTTCGGAGTGTTACATTTCATTCGAACTCTTAACATGAGGTCCAAAATATGTATTTTAAGTTAGAACAGAACAGGGTTTTGTACACATCTCCTTATGCATATCTTGTTACTCATAAGCTATACAAATTATTGATTTGTATTTCCTTAATACATTTTGTATGTTAAATTCCATAAAATTGCATTTTGATAAAATTATATCTTCATGATGCTTTGCCACACTGAAGGTAACTGTCATCGTCCTGTAACCTAAAGCTTAATTTGCCCAGACACTATGGCCACAAGGTGAACATTTCTAAGGGGGAAGTCCAGGTACAAAATATTATACAAGTCAGTAGTTCAATATAGCGATGAGACACTAGTGAAAGTAAATTTCCTTTATTGTTATCATTATACCAAGCTGATAGCTTTATCACCAATAATTGCAGGTATATCCAATATTTGACCTTTGACCTGTGCTGTATGAACATCTCTTCCAATAAATACTTGAAATATACCTTTTTAATCTGTCTCCATAGTGGGGTGTCCAGATGAGCATGGTGAACTATTTATACATGTTAAAATATAAGCTTATAAGCTTATTAAAGATATCTGATGTCCTTTTGCTTAAAAGTAAAACAAAATTTATTTTATTAGCGTTCAATACATGTTTATTAACATCCATTTAATACTGTTACACAGGATTATACAGATTTAACAGATGTTCAACTACTTATTAAAACACTAACCGTACATTATTTGTGCTTATTGTGTGTGTTTGCACACATTGGAATTTTATTATACAGATGTTAATGTTACTGAATAAACTCGTCATGCTTACTGGTGGGTTACAAAGCAAATGAGACATTTCCTACAATGTTGTTATAGTAAAATTATTAACATTGGTTAAGTTGTACGCAGTTTAGTACCACTCTAAGGTTCAAAACATTTCGAAAGCTTAAGGAGATTTTAAACATTTTAAATATTAATTAAATAACAAACTATTGGACTATTTAAAACATTTTAGTTACATGTAATATTGCAGAACATCTGGGTAACAAGTTTCTGTTAGGCGTACTGTACATTACATCAGCTACGAACTTTGTTCCGAACTTACAGGGGACCCCCCATTGACTGTTGCTCCATCTCCACTTCCCGCTGTCTTTCCATCTGGAAGTTAGCAGAACAAAAAAAAAATGAAGATTGTTATAGACAATAAATCTTTAAACAAAACAATTGAGGTTATTAAAGTTATTTGAATTTAGAGAGTGCTTTAACCTCCAAATGAGAACCGAGGTAATTAAAATTGTTAATTCTATTAGACAATAACATTTGAGGTAATAAGTATGACTTACCATCTTTAACATTCTTAGGATGTTTCTGTAAAGGGAAAAATAATGTATGTTAATGTGAGACATACCATGCCTGGTGCACCAGAATAAATAATAAGCTCTTCATGGGCTCAATGAATCACAATGGTTCTTAGTTTCCAGAGTGAAAACCAAAGAAACTTTAAATAATACTGAAATAAATTATTGAACTAGTATTATTTTGCTAGTCGAAAGAAGACATTTTTAGGTAAACTGACATTCTTTTGTAAATAAACATTTAAAAAGTATCATGACAAAAGGCAAAAATTTACTAAATTAGTCACTAACCTCTGCTGTTGTTTTGAAAATTCTAATGTATTTACATTAACACAGAAAATTATCAGATAACTGACTGAAATTCAGGATACATACCACTTCAACATGAATCCATTTTGCAACCTTATTTACTGCATCATCATTCTTTTGGCACTTGAGCAGTCCCTCATCCTCATGGAACAGACAATCAACAGTGATGGTCTTCTTTCTGTTCACAGCTCTGCTGCTGTCTGGTACCACACTCTCTTTGTCAAATGTGTGATGGAGCACCACAACAACGACATGTTTATCTGTAAATATTTTTTAGAGAATGCATAAGCATTTCTCAAAAAAAAGCATAAAATTTAAAAGCAGGAAAAAAATTATATCACAAACCATCCAAGCCTTTGAGTTTTTGCAGTGCAGCTTCAATGTCGGTTCCAGCTCGTGAAACAATCGGGATATAAAACAGAATCACTTTACTCTCTTTTATCTCAGTCTTCTTCATAGTTTTTCTTATTTTTTTAAGTGCTTCTTCAAACTGCTCACAGGGTTTTTGCACATTCTCAGAACCAATTTCATGGTATTTAACTGTTTAAAAGAAACACAAAACAGCAGGTTAAATAGAGTGTTCACATACTGTCTCAATGTTCACACATACTAAAGTGTTTGAGCTGAGTTTGCCAGTGATGTGGTGAGTGATTTAGGGCATTTAAGAAAGCTATGAGAAAACATGCTGAATAGCATCATTGTGGTAACTGTATAATGTGTTAAAGCATCATTGTGTTAGTATTAAAGGCTCATGCATTTTGGAAAGAATAGTACAGGAAGAAAATGCAAACTCCATGCATACAGACCAGAGGTGAAATTCCGGCTCCCAATACTGGAGGTGAAAGGTAACAGTGCTAACTACAAAGCAACTGTACCACCATTATGTAAACAGTATACAGTATATTATTTTAATCCATCCATCCATCTAAAATCCTCTGTAGTCGTGTTAAAGAATGTGGAGGCCAGTTGTGATTGCCATTGTATTTATTCCCACTTTGCAACCAAGGTGGGACATCGGCAATAGAGAAAAGCTAAGTAGCCTAATCTGCATGTCTTTAGACTGTGGGAGGCAACTGGAGTACCTGGTTGAACCCCGACCCTGGAGTTGCAAGATGACAGTGCTCTAAGCCACTGTGCCATTTTTATTTATAATACATGTAAAAACATGAAATACTAAAAATTTCTGATTATACAGTAAACTGTTCCTTCAGGGTTATTCATATTCAGAATTGTTTTTTAATCTAATAAAAAAATAAATTAGGTTAAAAAAATTACTTTTAAGTTATAGGACAGAGTTCTATTAGAAGCACACCTAACAGGATTACCAAAATGTGAAAAAAAAAAAAAAAATTTTGAAAAAATATTGTTGTCATCCTGTATTCAGGGTCACGGCGGGCCTGGAGTCTATACCAGGAGACTTAGGGCACAAGGCGGGATACACACTGAACAGGGTGCCAATCCATCACAGGGCAAACACACTTATTTACACACTATGGGCAATTTTGAAACACCAGTTAGTCTAATCTGCATGTCTTTGGACTGTTGGAGGAAACTGGAGCACCAGGAGGAAACCCACCAAGTATGGAGAGAACATGAAAACTCCATGCACACAGACCTTAGGTGGGAATCAAACATGGGCCCTGGAGGTGCAAGGCGACAGTACTAACTACTACACTACCATGCTGCCATAGAATGTCTCATATACTTTAAATTAATAGATTAAAAAAAAAAAATTTTATATTCTAAAAAAATATAAAGTACCATTTTCCCTGTGTAGTGTCACTTTGTGTGTATGTATATGTATATAATCATGTTATGTATAACTTGTCACTTTGTTTATGTGCAATGTGTTAATAATGTCAGTGTTGATGTCCTGTGACAATCAATAACACATTTTAGTGAAAAAAAGTATTTCGAATATGATATGAACATAATAAAAATCTTCTAAACATATACATACATATTTTAAGAATAGCCATTATGATAAAATATTAAATATTAAACAGGCTTTAAACAGATCTTATGCAGTCTTGTTTTAGAAAAATAAATTATCTTACCTGGTTTCTTTATCTTTAATTTCTTAATCTTACTCATTATCTACAGAAAGAGACCAGGAAGGAAAATCACTTCAGTTATTGTCATCAAAGTCATTTCGACTAAAGTCAAGAAAAACGTTAGTTTACCTAAATGTAGGTAGATTCTGTAACCCACTGATCCCTCTGGTAATGTAAATCGGATGTAATTGGTAAAGATTTTTGTACATTAAAAGGGTTTCAACATAACGCGATAAAGGGCTGAGCAAAAATCACAAATCACTTTCGCTTTGATAAGCCCCGCCCTCCGGGTGACGCATCGCGTTGCTATGACGCCACTTCCGTCAACAGGATAACGTTCTGTCTCTTATTTCAACATTAAAACAGTGTGTATAAAACACATAACTACTGTGAGAGACGTGCAATTCATATTTAAATAATAAAAAAAAAACTTTCATTTAAATAATTTAAATTATTATTTACTTTAAATTAAATTATTGCAAATCTTTAAATAAAATGGGACTATAGATAATGCCTTAAAATTGCATTTATTTTAAACTAATTCCAATAATAAATGTTTCCAAATCAATTTGGTATAAAAATGCCAGTAAAAAAAAGAAAAGAAAAGGCTATTAGACTGGGTTGGCATTATGAAAAAAAAATAATAATAAATTAAGAAAATTTAATTTAATGAAAATATGATACAAATAAATAAAGGTAAAGAAATATCAGTATTTACTGCTGAATCTGCCAATTCACTTTATTCCATATCTGACATAAACCTCTAAAACAGGCACTATTACTTCTTTTTCACCTGTATCACTGATTTCTGTATTTTTTTTTTAAATGTCACTATAATTTATAACTGAAGACGTGAAGACAAAGTTTTTAAATCAGAATTTACAAAACTATAGGTTACTATCTTGTGACATGTTGACATACAGATTAACCTTTACAGCACTACAATATTTCTGACACTTTGCTATGGCATTATAAGATATTTAAAAAATTAACTATTATGTTTGTTGTTGTTGTTGTTGTTCCCTGAAGCAGCAGATAAATCATGGGAATAAAAAAAATCAAAAAGTTAAAAATGATAATTTTCAACTTTGTGAAAGGAAAAGGGGTTGTGAAGGGTGGTGATTTTTACTTGCCAACTTGTATTAATTTATTTATTATTCAGTGTTTAATAATGCTGTTGCATTTAGCTCAGTGTAGAATGACATTGGCCTGACTGGTATAAATTTGCATATATTTAATGTTTTTTTACTGTTATATACAATTGCATAAAACTAAGCTAACTAAGTTTCATTAACAAGTTGTCCCCACAGAGCTGCTTACTCCCAATACTGTTATTTCTTACTTTCACTATTAAACATAGCTCTAGTTTTTATTGTTGATTTTTTTTTACTATGCAACTTCACCAAGTGAAGATAAGTGATTTCTTTCACGATTCACGATTTATTTCCCAACTACATTACTTCCACAAAGTCCAGCACTATCCTTCTATGTTTTTGTAATGTTTTGAAGAGTAACATAAGGGTTCTTAAACCAGTTCCAGTAATTTCAAATCTCCTTATTTTTTTTTTCTTAGCTTGAAGCAGCACAATAACTAGCCCCTTCTAAAATGGTGATTTTTTTTTTCTTTTTTGCCAGACAGTCAATAATAATCTACCTTATCATAATGCAACTCAATGGTGCCATCTAGTGATTAAACTCAAGTATATAGTAAGCTTATTCTCTTTATTCTTATCATCATCCCAAGCTGGAAGCTTCATCAGCTGTGACACTGGTGTCTGTTATTGACCTTTGACCTCTGATGCATGGACACATACAGTATGTTCCAAGAAATACACAAAGTACACCCTGCTAATGTGTCTCCACATTCACACATTTTTTTATAGTGATGTATAAAAAAACAGCTCTTTACTCAGACAAAAAAAAAAAATTAAGATGTTTGATGTTTATTTATAACTTTTATTGATTTTGTTAATGAGGAATGAAATACATTTTATTCTACTGAATACACTCTACCTGCTTACGGATTACTTAAGAAAGTAAAAATCTGGTGCAATGATGTTATAATAAAACTAATCAACTTCTAGGTGGTGTACGCAATTTATTGCCTTCCTGAAACTAATCAGCATCCTATAAATGTCAAAGTGTTTTTCATCCCATGGCATTTTAACTACTGATAACTTTCTTTCTGTCTCTCTCCCTCTCTCTTCCCCCCTCTCTTTTAAAGTTAATAAGTTGATAAGATGTTTGGAAAACATAATTTGACCACACTTAAAAAATTCAACAGCACAAATGAATAAACACCAATGAAACACAACCATTTAAGTAATTCACTACTGTTAAGAATATTGTTGAAAGTAAGTAAGGCTCAATGGTTAAGTTGTTTAGTGCATCAATATTAAGAAATAAACCACATGAGAATCATTATATGTTAATGCGTCCAAAGTAAATAGAACATTGTTGAATGTCTATGCTATATGTAGAAATCAGACTATACAATATACATTTACCAACACTAATGTACATTAGATGCAGCATAAAGCTGATGGAGGAGCCACTCCTTTATTAAATAACCTTCATTTCTTTCATCCAGTCGTTTCTTCTTTATTTCAAATGTATCTCCTCTGGCCTTCTTCATTTTTCTAAGCCAAAATAAATGAATTCAATAAATTAGAAATGAACAGAATGAATATATTAAAAAATATATATTAAAAATAATTTATTAGTGTCACATGAGTGCATCAGTGCTGCATTCCAATTCAATTAAATTTTATTTGTATAGCGCTTTTAACAATTGTCATTGTCGCAAAGCAGCTTTACACAATCAAAAGAATTATATAGAATTTATTAATAATGTGCTAATTCTTTTAGACAATGACATGTAAGGCTAAGGTTAGGCAAGGACATTGGTATGAAAGTAAAATAACAGTACATTATTTATAGAAGGTTAATTTTTTTTACCTTTTTTCAAAGTGCTGAACGTCATGATATTTCTGTGGTGCAAGATATGATATATAAATTTAATATATTTAATAGCATTAA
This sequence comes from Clarias gariepinus, assembly GCF_024256425.1. Lineage (NCBI taxonomy): Eukaryota > Metazoa > Chordata > Actinopteri > Siluriformes > Clariidae > Clarias > Clarias gariepinus. The sequence goes on along the minus strand of NC_071123.1, from coordinate 18,629,637 downwards.
ATTCATGCTGACCTTAAAAAATAATAATTTAAAGATTAATAATATGCTTAATGAATTACAAAGGCTTTTAGTCTCTAAAGAGGGACAACTAAAAGAACTAAACTTTTTCCAGTAAAAGGCTATAATATTTATATCAAAATCATAATTAAGTAATAAAGTATTGAATAAAAAGTCAAACCTGGACAAATAAGAATTAATCGAAGTCCTGGACTAAGCACAATTTTGTATGCTAACTGACATGACATGGAAATACAAAAATTCTAGTCAGTCCCATGATGAAATTATTAAATCTTTGAAACCAGTCACTATCTTTTGAACTGTTGTTTTATACATTCTATTCTTTACATTAAAATATAAATCGACAGATAACTGACTGGACTTCAGGATACATACCACATCCCTGAGCCAATCTGCAACCTTTTTTATTGCATCATCATTCCTCTGGCACTTCAGCAGTCCCTCATCCTCATGGAACAGACAATCAACAGTGATAGTCTTCTCTCTGTTCACAATTCTGCTGCTGTCTGGTACCACGCTCTCTCTGTCGAATGTGTGATGGAGCACCACCAGTGCAACGTATTTATCTGTAAGCATTTTTTTTTTACAGAATGCATAAAGAGTTTTCAAAAGAAAAACAAAAGACATGATTTCAAAACAGGATCAATTGATCTCACAAACCCTCCAAGCCGCTGAGTTTTTGCAGTGCAGCTTCAATGTCGATTCCAGGCCGTGTAACGATCGGGACATAAAACAGAATCACTTTACTCGCATCCATTGTAGTCTTCTCCATACAGCTTCTTATTTCTTTTACTTTCTCTCCAAACTGCGCACAAGGTCGTTGTACTTTTTCATGAACAAATTCAAAGTATTTAACTGTTTAAAAGAAACACAAAACAATAGATTAGAGTGCACACATACTGTCTCAATGTTAAAGCTTTATTTCTCAGTCAACATGGATGTTTAATGTCAGTAACAAGAATTCCATCACAGTGGAGACAGCAAACACTGAACTGAAAACATAATGCAGTGCAGCAACATGATTAATTTGAGCTACCTTGAATAAACTGCAGATCACTATAGAGGTGACAGTGGGATAAATACAGAGGATTAAGCTTTTGAGCTGAGTTTATTATATTATATTATATTATATTATATTATATTATATTATATTATATTATATTATAGTATAGTATAGTATAATTTGCAAACATAATATGCATTTTGAATGTTTATCAGCATTAAGTGCAATCTTCAAAATTAACTTATTATTAACTTATTATTATTAACTTCCTTATTTCACTTTATGTGTAACAAATCTGCATGTCTTTGGACTGTTGGAGGAAACTGGAGCACCAGGAGGAAACCCAACAAGCACAAACCTTTCTGAAATGCTGACTGTTTATTGTCCTGGCAGTGTGAACTAGTCTGCCTGATCATAATGCAACTCAATAGTGACATCTAGTGGTATGCTTTAGTGTAAGCCTATTTCTTTCATCCTTCATTGTTTTCATCCTATCAATATGGAAGCTTCATCAGCTGTCACACTGCTGTCTGATATTGACCTTTGACCTGTTCTGCATGCACACATACATCTGTCCAAGTACACATACATGTATTCCAAATATTTTAAATAAACCATGTTAATGTCTTCACAGTGTGATGTGTAAAGAACTGTTAACTGTTAATTATGAATAAAATACTTTTTTATATAAACTCTTTCTGCTTTACTGATTACTTAAGTAATTTTTTTGTGCAATAATGTTATAATAAAACTAATCAATTTCTAGGTGTATACAGTTTATCACCTCGCTGAAGTTAATCAGCTTCCAATAATTGTTTTTCTTTCCATTGCATTTTACATACTGATAACTCTCTCTCTCTCTCTCTCTCTTCCCTCTCTCCTAAAGTTAATACTGTATGTTGATAAGATTTATAGAAAAAAAACTAATTTGACCACGCTTAAAAAATTCAACAGCATAAATTAATAAACACCAATAAAACACAACCGTTTGAGTGCTTCACTACTACTAAGCATATTGTTAAAAGTAAGTAAAGCTCATTAGTTCAGTTGTTTAATGCATCAATTTTAAGAACTTTAAATGTCTACACTATATGTAGAAATCAGACTATACATTATACATTTCCACCATTATGGAAATAGTGTACATATTTTAAATCCATCCATCCATCTAGAATCCTCTGTAGTCTGGCTAGGGAGCGTGGAGGCCAGTTGTGATTACTATTGTACTGTATTTATTCACCTTTAACAATCATGGTGGGACATCTGCATGTCTTTGAACTGTGAGAGGAAACTGGAGTAGCAGGAGAAAATCCACCAAGCACGGGAAGAACATGCATGCAATCTCCATGTACATAGGTGGGAATCAAACCCAGACCCTGGAGGTTCAAGGTGATAGTGCTAACCATTAAGCCACTGCACCGCCATTTTTTAACAATACATGTAAAAACATAAAATACTGAAAGTGCTGATTATATAGTAAACTGTTCCATCAGGGTGGATCATATCCAGAATAATTTCCTGAACTGAATTTGAAGAATGACATCATATTTGATGCTGGTCACTTTGCATTGGGACAAATCAATTTTGAATTATAGCTCTGTTAGTAACACAATTAACAGAACTTTTGTAAACATTAATAAATTAAAGATATTTTAATTACTGAAATGTGAAAAATCAGTTTGGAAATTGTTGTTGTTATTTACATGAAAAATTTCCAGCTAAATTAAACAGATGATGCACATAATGTTTGTGTAATATTTTTAAATAAGTTAAATATATCATTTAAGAAGCTTTCTTCTAAGTAAATAATAAAAAACAAAATATGTAACATATGGTATAGAGTGACTAACTCATTCACTTACTCATCGTCTATACCGATTTATCCTGTATACAGGGGTGCGGGTCTGAAACTTCACAAGATTTATGGCACAAGGCAGGATTCACCCTGGGCAGGGTGCAAGCCACACACACACACACACACACACACACACACACATGCTCATTCACACACTACAAGCAATTTGGAAACCCCAATTAGCATTAACCTTCATGTCTTTGGATTGTGGGAGGAAACTGGAGAACCCAGAAGAAACCCATGAAGTACGGGGAGAACATGCACTCCATGCACACAGACCCAAGATGGGAATCAAACATGGACTCTGGAGGGGCAGAGCGACAGTGCTAACCACAACACCACCATGCTGCCATAGAATGTCTCGTATACTGTAAGTTTATAGATTTTTATAGTCTAAAAATCTAAAAGTACCATTTTCCCTGAAATGTTATGTCACTCTATGTGTATGTGTATGTATATAATCATGTTATGCACAACGTTATGTTACTTTATGTTTATATACACTTTGTCACTGGTGTCAGTGTCAGTGGTGATGTCCTGTGAGAATTAATACCACATTACACTGAATAAGAAGTCTTTCGAGTAGAACCTGCATATGAACATCATTCAAATCCTCTAAATACATACATATTTTAAGAATAACCATTATGATAAAATGTCAAATATTAAACAGGCTTTAAACAGATCTTATGCAGTCTTTTTTAAGAAAAGAAATTATCTTACCTCTTTTCTTTCCTATCTTAATCTTATCCATTATCTACAGAAAGAGACCAGGAAGGAAAATCACTTGATTTATTGTCATCGAAGTCACTTTGACTAAAGTCGAGAAAAACGTTAGTTTACCTGTGACCTGGTGACCCCTCAGGCAATCGAATGCAATCGGTTAAAAAAAATAGATTAAAAAGAATCCAATAACGCGATAAGGGGCTGAGCAAAAACACGTCACTTTCGCTTTGATAAGCCCCGCCCTCCGTCTGACGCATCGCGTTGCTATGACGCCACTTCCGTCAACAGGATAACGTTCTGTTTGTCTCTTATTCCAACATTAAAACAGTATGTGTTAAGCAGTATACAGTAGATGGTGACAGAGTGAGTGAGTGTCTATAAAACACACCAGTAATGTGAGAGACCTGCATTTCCACATCTTCAAAAAAAAAAAAACTTTAATAGAAATGATTTCAATTATTATTATACTTTAAATTAAATTATTGCGAGTCTTTAAATAAATTGTGACTATAGATAATGGCTTAAAATTGCATATTTTTTTTATTAATTCCAATAATAAATGTGTTTAAATCAATGTGGTATAGAAGTGCTAATAATACTTTTAAAAAAGCTAGTAGATTGGGATGGCACGGTGATAAATATTTAATATTTAAAAATTTTTTTTTTTTTTTAAAAAGAAAGAGAATCAGTGTTTACTGCTGAATCTGCCAATTCCCTTGGCTCATATCAGACATAAACTTCTAAAACACATACTATCAATTTTTTTTCATCTGAATCATTTCCCACTCATTTCTGTAAATTAAATCTTCACACAATTGAAAAATGCTTTTAAATGTTGCAATAATTTGTAACTAAGGAAATAAAGATAGTTGTTAAATCAAAAGTTGCTGTATGTTGCTCTCTGGTGATCAGGTACAAAATAGATTAGCCTTTATAGCCAGTATGATATATTTGACCTGTTGCTATGGCGATATGAGAGATGAAAAATAAACTTCCCTGTTTTTTTGTTGTTGTTGTTGTTGTTGATGTCCCTTAAAGCAATGGATAAAACTCACAAAACTAAAAAAGAAAATTTATCAAGAAAAAAAGGGCACAGCATGTGAAGGGTGGCTATTTTTACTAAGGTGAACTTTAAGCTGTGAATTCACAAGCCAGTTTTGTAATTACAGTAAAACAGTAATTATATTTCTTTGTAAGCAATATTGACCATTAATCTGTTTTATAAACATATTGTTTATCTTTGTTATTTATTGTTCAATAATGCCATAGCCCAAAAACAGATACCCATTTGATATACCAGATGGAACTTTAACACTAACTTTACACTGATCATCCATAACATTAGGACCACTTGTGTAATATTGAGGAGATCCCTTCTGTCATCTAGATATCACAATTTGGCCCATGTCAAGGTCACTCAAATCCTTCCACATGTCCGTTTTTTGTGCTTTTAACGTATCAACGTCTGGAAAAAAGGCCAATTTGCTGGTTAATATATCCCACCCCCCTTCATGTGCCATTATAACGAGATATTGCTACTGTAGCAACTGTGAGAAGAACCAAATTGTGATTGCTAGAGGACTGCGTCAGAGCAACTGCAAAACTACAGTTCGAGTTTTTCAATGTTGGTTTACTGTACATGGGAGCGAAGGCTGGCCCGTGCAATCGGATCGAATAACAGAGATAGTGTAACACATTTCTTCCACAAAGTTGACAGTTCAGCACTATCCTTCCAGGTTTTTATATTGTTTTGAAAAGTTGTTAATCCAGTTCTAGCTAAAGTCAAGTAGGCTTTTATTTTTAGTTCAAGTCAAGTCAAGTCAAGTAGGCTTTTATTGTCATTCCAACAGTATACAGTTCAGTACACAGTGAAACGAAACAACGTTCCTCCAGGACCAAGGTGCTACATACAGTACATGCAACAGCATAAATTACCACCACAACTCTACCGGAACCAGCTAGCTAACTAAGAGACCTAATTAGCTGACTAGCTCAGATTTGACAAATTTGCATTCTTTTAGTTTTAAGTTGATCTAAAATACTTTTATACAAAAAAGAGACAACAATAGACAACATACAACAAAGTGCACGTGCAAATGTGCAAACAAAGAGCTACAAAGTGACAAACACAACAACTTAACACGTTTCAGTACTTTTGAGGAGATGGCTGTTTTGCAACTAAGTTGTTTGATGCGATCCAATAATTGAACCTTTCTGAAATGCTGACTGTTTATTGTCCTGGCAGTGTGAACTAGTCTGCTTGATCATAATGCAACTCAATAGTGACATCTAGTGGTGTGCTTTAGTGTAAGCCTATTTCCTTTATTGTTCTCATCCTATCAATATGGAAGCTTCAACAGCTGTCACACTGCTGTCTGATATTGACCTTTGACCTGTGCTGCATGCACACATACATCTGTTCCAAGTACACATACATGTATTCCAAATATTCAAAATACACCATGTTAATGTCTCCACAGTGTCATGCATAAAGAAGAAAGCTCTTTACTCAGACTAAAATAAAAAATACAAAAAGATATCTGATACAGTATGTTTTTTTTTTTACTTTTATTGATTTTGTTAATGAGGAATGAAATGCATTTTATTTTACTGAATAAACCCTCTATGCATACTGATTACATAAGAAAGGAAAAATTCGTGCAATAATGTTATAATAAAACTAATCAGCTTCTAGGTGTATACAGTTTATCACCTCGCTGAAGTTAATCAGCTTCCAATAATTGTTTTTATTTCCATTGCATTTCAAATACTGATAACTCTCTTTCTCTCTCTCTCTCTCTCTCTCTCTCTTTAAAAGTTAATATGTTGATAAGATTTATAGAAAAAAAACATCATTTGACCACGGTTAAAAAATGCAACAGCATAAAAAAAAAATAAACACCAATTAAACACAACCATTTGAGTGCTTCACTACTACTAAGCATATTGTTAAAAGTAAGTAAGGCTCATCAGTTAAGTTGTTTAATGCATCAATATTAAAAAATAAACCCCATGAGAATCATTATATGTTAATGTGTCCAAAGTAAACAAAACATTGTTGACTGTTTACACTATACTGTATGTAGGAATCTAACTATACATTATACATTTCCAAACACTAATGTAAATTTGATGCGGCATGAAACTGTTGATGGAGCCACTCCTTTATTAAATAACCTTCATTTCTTTAATCCAGTTGTTTCCTCTTCATTTTCACACACGTCTCCTCTGGCGTCCTTCATCTTCCCATAAAAAAATAAGAAATGCACAGAATAATTGTTTTTTTTTTTCACATCAGCACTGCAGTCCAGCTTAAACTCTATTTCCCAGAACAAACTGCAGCCTACAAACATGGCCACAGTGGACTACATCACCCAGCACTGCACTTACAGTAAGCGTCACATTCACTGGTGCTGGAGTTCTAATCGTACACGCCTGCTCCTGATTCATTCTCAGCCTTTAAAAGGAGAAATTTGAAGTCAGACACAGTTATAAAGTATCAATCAGCGTTTCATTATCTGAGCTTAGTAAAGGCTTGCTTCTTTCACTTTGTGCATCTGATTTGATTAGAACTATTTAGCTGGTGACTCTGATATCCTGTTTGATGATCGTTGGGCCCTGTGTCTGATTCTGTTTATGCAAAACTGCATCTGCATCCTTCATTTAAAATCTACATATGCACAGTGATGCAGCTATCCATTATCATAATGCACATTTATAAAGGTGCATAATTCGTTTATACAGTACATATTAAGTGTGCTTAAAATGTTTAAGTACAGCAAAAAAAAATTACTGTCCACAAATTGTACGACTTGTCCAATGTTAGTACTGTATGATCCTACATTAAGCTGTGTTATGTTGAAAAGCTTTAGTGTTACAGAAGCAGGGTGGTGTGATGCGGTCCTACACAAGGTGAAGTTACTTTTTTGTATCTTTTTTCCCCTCAGTGGCTCTCAATCCAGATCCTGATTCCTGACTCCCACATTTTAGTGTTTTCCCCGCTGAACCACACACACACACACACACACACACACTTCACCCCAGAATAGCCTTTCAGGTGGTTCTCCAAGATCTTTGTTATTATTTTTGGTGACATGAATTACTTACTTTTTCAGACTGGCGAGCTCGTTGGTGTTTCTGTGGAGCAAAATATGACCAATTTAATACTTTTAATAGCATGCCATCTATGCTGCACTTTTTACAAATGGATTTTATAAACATTATTAATAGGCTTAATCAATCACAAAGGTTTTTTAGTCTCTCCAGAGGGACAATCAGAGAGATTTTTCATGATAATTTACCTAATAGTATGCTGTCATATTAAAATCAATAATAAAGAATTAAACTCTAAGATCAATGCTGGATACCTGAGAATCTTCATCGACACACTAAACTAAAAGTCATTTTCAGCACATTTTTGTACTAACTGATGAAATTACTAAATCTTTGAAACAAATTATTCATTGCTGTTGTTTACTATATTCTAATGTATTTACATCAACATAAGGAAAATAGACAGATAACTGACTGAAATTCAGGATACATACCACTTCATCATAAATCCATTTTGCAACCTTATTTACTGCATCATCATTCTTTTGGCACTTCAGCAGTCCCTCATCCTCATGGAACAGACAATCAACAGTGATAGTCTTCTCTCTGTTCACAATTCTGTTGCTGTCTGGTACCACGCTCTCTCTGTCGAATGTGTGATGGAGCACCACCAGTGCAACGTATTTATCTGTAAGCATTTTTTATTTTTTTTTTGCAGAATGCATAAAGATTTATAAATTTAAATAAAAAATGGACATGATTTCAAAACAGGATCAATTGATCTCACAAACCCTCCAAGCCGCTGAGTTTTTGCAGTGCAGCTTCAATGTCGATTCCAGGTCGTGTAACGATCGGGACATAAAACAGAATCACTTTACTTTTCTCCACATTTGGAGTCTTTTTCATAGTTTTTCTTGTTTTTATAAGTCCTTCTCGAAACTGCTCACAAGGTTGTTGAACTTTTTCATGAACAATTTCAAAGTATTTAACTGTTTAAAAGAAACACAGAACAATAGATTAGAGTGCACACATACTGTCTCAATATTAGAGCTTTATTTCTCAGTCAACATGGATGTTTAATGTCAGTAACAAGAATTCCATCACAGTGGAGACAGCAAACACTGAACAGCAAACATAATGCAGTGCAGCAACATGATTAATTTGAGCTACCTTGACTAAACTGCAGATCACTATAGAGGTGACAGTGGGATAAATATAGAGGATTAAACTTTGTGGGATGAAGTTTTTGAGCTGAGTTTATATATAATATATAATATTATATTATATTATAATTTGCAAACATAATATGCATTTTGAATTTTTATCAATCTTTAAAATTAACTTCATTATTTCACTCTATGTGTAACTAATCTGCATGTCTTTAGACTGTTGGAGGAAACTGGAGCACCAGGAGGAAACCCAACAAGCACAAACCATTCTGAAATGCTGACAGTTTATTGTCCTGGCAGTGTGAACTAGTCTGCCTGATCATAATGCAACTCAATAGTGACATCTAGTGGTATGCTTTAGCGTAAGCCCATTTCCTTTAGAAACCCACCAAGAACAGGGAAAACATGCATGCAATCTCCATGTACACAGGTGGGAATCAAACCCAGACCCTGGAGGTGCACGGTGATAGTGATAACCATTAAGCCACAGTGCCGCTATTGTTTTATAATACATGTAAAAGCATGAAATACAGAAACTGCTGAATATATAGTAAACTGTTCCATTAGGGTGGATCATATCCAGAATAATTTCCTGAGCTGAATTTGAAAAATGACATCATATTTGATGCTGGTCACTTTGCATTGGGACAAATAATTTTCGAGTTATAGGACAGAGCTGTTAGTAACACACTTAACAGAACTTTTGTAAACATTAATAAATTGAAGATATTTAAATGACTGAAATGTGAAAAATCAATTAGAAAATTGTTGTTGTTATTTATTATTTAGACTATTTTATTTATTTTTGTTTTACAAATTTTTGTTTTAGCAGATTTATTTATTATTTTGCAACCAAGTCGCCCTCAACTGTAAAACAGACAGAGCAAAAACTGTAAATTTGGAAATATTATGAAAAATTTCCAGCTAAATTGAACAGATGATGCACATAATGTTTGTGTAATATTTTAAAATAAGTTAAATATATATTTTAAGAAGCTTTCTTTTAAGTAAATAATAAAAAACTAAAATAAGTATGTAACATACGGTAAAGAATGACTCACACATTCACTTACTCATCTTGTATACCGCTTTATCCTCTATACAGGCGTGCGGGCCTGAAACCTATCTCACAAGACTTATGACACAAGGCAGGATACACACTGGGCAGGGTGCAAGCCATCGCAGGGCACACACACACACACACACACACACACACACTCATTCACACACTACAAGCAATTTGGAAACACCAATTAGCATTGCAAGGTGCTACATACATGCAACAGCATAAATTAAAAACACAACTCTACCAGAACCAGCTAGCTAACTATGAGACCTAAACATCTGACTGGCTCAGATATGACAAATTTACATTTTTTTTTTTGTTTTAGATTGACCTAAAATACTTTTATACAAAAAAGAGACAATAGACAATATACAACAAAGTGCACGTGCAAATGTGCAAACAAAGTGCTACAAAGTGACAAACACAACAACGTAACACGTTTCAGTACTTTTGCAGTAATGAGGTATGAGTTGAGGTAGTGGGAGGAGAAACAGTAAACATTAGACATTCCTGAGCAGCAACAATGATTTGAAAATATTTTTTGGAAAAAACAGCAAGAATATAAATGTTGTGCAATATAGTGCAAAAAAAAGAGAAGAGCGGGTACTGTAGGTCGGTATGAACAAATTGTGAGATGGTTGTTGATCAGAGAGTTTGTGCATGTGTGTGTTTATCAGTTCAGTCCTGATGTTATTTAGATCGTATGAGTAGTTTGTGTGTGTGTGAGTGTGTGTGTTTTTTATCAGTCAAGTCCCTTTATATTGAGGAGACAGAGGTTTTGCAACTAAATTGTTTGATGCAGCCCAATAATCAAACCTTCCTGAAATGCTGACTGATACATCCCTTCTTGATTGATTTGTGTTGTGGTGGTGTTTTTTTTTTCTAAATAGATAAAAACAGACAAACCAAAGTGCTGCTGTTTCTGTATGACAGGCGGGTCCTATAATAATAATAATATGTTGTTGTTGTTGTTGTTCTTGTATCTGACCCAATGTCTGGTAGGCCACTGGTAAAATGCCCAGCATGCCAATCTGCAATTGACTCATAAGGGTAAATTCTTTTCCAGTGATTAACTGAATTTCTGGATTTTTAATCCAGTACCACATTAAAATCCAGAATTTCAGTTATTCATTGAAAAAAAAAAATCTTTCAAATAAAATATGCAATACGAATAGAATTAAAGTCTATAACATTTGTGCTCAGAAAGGTCCACATTTTAAGAATGATGCTTATAATAAAACACATTTTATATAAATAATATGCAGACTTGAAAATTAAATCATCTTACCTGTTTTCCTAATCTTAGCCATTATCAGCAGAAAACGGGGGAAAATACTAGATACAGCCAAAAAATAGTAGGTAGATGCTGTGAGCTAAAAACTCTTTTAGATTAAAATGAATCCAACATTCGATTCAACGTGAAAAAATGCAAAGCAAAACACACAGCAGGTCACTTTCTCTTTGATAAGCCACGCCCCCAGGCTCGACGCACAGTGTTGCTATGGCATCTGTTCTGTTTATGTCCCTTATTCCACCAATAGCATGCTATATTTCTTAGGTAACAGTGTGCTTTGCTTTTCCCACACAGTATATGAAATTAGACCATGTAGAGGTACAAGACTACAAAATATCAACAATGTGACAACTATAATAATGTTTTCAAATCAGTGCTTTATAACAAGTAGATTGGTTTATATAATAACATTTATATTATAATAAAATATTAGATAGCAATATTCACTGCTGAATCTGCTAGTTTACTTGGATCATATTAGAAAGAACTTCTAAAACTTGTGGTCAATTCATTATCATTTGTTTCAATTACCATCAATTTCTGTCAATAAAATTTTCACACATCTAAAAATCCTTTTATATGTAGCAGTAATTCGTAAATAATGACGTAACGTTAAAAAACACACAGATTAGCCCCTATAACCAGTAAAATTTTTACCCGTTGCTATAGAGCGATATAAGAGCTAACTTTCTTATAGGCTGTTAAAAAAGAAACCCACACAAAATCTGGGGGGAAAAGTTACATGACATGTTTCCATTTTTATTCTCTTTTATAAAACAAGAAGACATTGTCTACATCACTTGCAAAAATAAAGGATTTTCTGAACTTAACAAATCTATAAACCCAATTAATTCCTCTATCAGTCATTTTTATGCAAGTTAATTTTTGTAATTGGATTCTTTATTAGTCCCAAATCTACATAAATAGGATCCTCTTAATATACAGTACACTGATAGTTATAGTGTTGTTAGGTGCTGAAGTGAGTCCTGATTTAAGATGTATCTTAGATTTTTCACTATGTGATCATGTTTTTCAAACATGAAAAATGTAATATGTGTTAAAATATGTTTTTATTTAATATGAATAAAAAATATATTATTAACATGCTGTATGAAGCAAAATATTTACATGTGAATCTTGTGTGTCGTTCTTATACAGGTCATGCTTCTAGAGGCATAACGATTCTATCTACAATCTGACCATCTTAATCACTATATCCATCAAACTGAGAGGTAGCAAAACTCCTGTGTTTTTTGTGTTAGCAAAACTTTAATAAAAGGAGATGAAACTAAAGACTAGGTAGAAACAAGGATGTCAGATATATTAGTCTAGTTCATCATAATGCAACTCCATAGTGCCATCTAGTGATTAAACTCAAGTGTAAGCCTATTTTTTTCATTCTTGATACATGTATCATACCAAGCTGGAAGCTTAATCTGCTGTGACAGTGGTGTCTGATATTGACCTTTGACCTGTGCTTTATGAACACACACATCTGTTCCAATAAATATTTAAAATACACCTGCTGATGTGCCTCCAGACTGTGGTGTGTAAAGGAGAATAGAGAGCTGATATCTGATGTGTTTTTCAGCTTTTATTTATTTCGTTAATCAGGAATGAAATACACTTTATTTTACAGAATAAACTCTGCCTGCTTACTGATTACTTAAGAAACTAAAACGTCTGGGAAAGTAATCAGCTTCCGATTATTTATTTATTTTAAATTCCCTGTATATCATGACATTTTGAGTATGGATTATAGACTAAAAAATAATTGTTGATCTATTTTATTGTTGATCTATACAGTACATATAACATTGTAAATCATCTTAGAAACATGTTCTTGTTATCACTTAAATCAGATATACAGTAAGCATTACTCTTATATTTACTTATAACTCTCTCTCTCTCTCTCTCTCTCTCTCTCTCTCTCTTTTAAAGTTAATAAGGCAAAATATTATTATAGAAAAACAGCACAAAGGTATAAACTTGCATAAAACACAGCTGTTTTAAAGTGTACATATTGTTGAAATTAAGTAAGGCTCACCGGTTAGGTTGTTCTATGCATCAATATAGAGAAATTAACCACATTGTATGCTAATGTGTCTAGTAAAAGTAAACAGAGCATCCTTTAATGTCTACACTGTACAGTATGTAGAAATCAGACTGCACACCTCTTGACCAATTCTACTGTATATTCGATGCAGCATAAAGCTGTTGGTGGAGCCACTCCTTATTATAACCATTATTTCTTTCATCCAGTTATTTCCAAAAACATCTCCTCTGCCCTTCTTTACCTTCCTATATAAAAATAAGAAATGCAGAAAATAAATATCTGGATCTTATAGTGTGCATGCATAAGAATGAATAAAAATTTAGTAATACTGAAACAATAAGATGATGATGATAATGATGATGATGATAATGATTATGATGATGATGATGATTATTATTATTATTATCAATATTATTATTATTATAATAATAATAATAATAATAATAATTATTATTATTATTATTATTACTATTATTATTATTATTATTATTATTATTATGTCAATATTGAATATTGGAATAAAGTAATGTTAATAAAAAATATTTTGTAATTAAATGAATAAATAAATGTTTTTACATTTATATAAATAAGTTATCTTACACAAAGCCAACAATTATTTTTTTTTTAACCTTTTCAGTTTTTTATGTTCATAGTCACATTATGGCAGCAGCTATAAACAGTTGTTCCCTCAGCAGCCTCTCATTTTGTTCTCTTTTGAAATTAATAAGATGAGGTCCGAAGGACTTTCCTGATGATCAATTCCACCATTAAAATGTATGTTTTTCTTTGCTAAAATATTATGGATTTCTTAGGATCCTGTATTGATAGTCATACATTATGTAGGCCTACATCATCTGCCATACAAGCTCCTACGAAATAACAGTTTTCTATAGAAACAAAAAAAGTATTACAACAAGTGTTTTAAATCTGTGAAGAGCTCCTATAATAGAAAATTCATAAATGCCAACTAAGCAATCAGAATAAAGTGTTCAACAGTATAATTTATTTATGTAGTATATATTTACTTTTCAGCTTAATTTCCCTTTATGTTTTTTTTTTTTTTTTTGTGGAAGTAAATATAATGCATATTAATATATTATGTTCCATCACATAAAAAGTACATTTACAGCAGCACAATAACAACGTGGTATAGTGATTATTAGTGGTATGTAAGGAATGAAAAAAAAAATCAGCAATGTGACAATTCCACATTGTAGCTACAAGTAAAAAAAAGGAAAGTCAAATAAGTACTGTTGGGATTTAGAAAACGCCATATTTAGTTTAAAAAAACTTCTGAACGTTCAACTTAACTGAATTATTGAGAGCTAAATCTGTTAGACAGTGACAGGTGGGCTAGGCAAAGACACTAGCATGGCAAAAATATCGTTATTGTGACTTACTTTTCCTTTTTTTTGCTGCTGTTTTGAACTGTTGTTTCATAGATTCTAATGTATTTACATAAACACAGAAAAAACAGACAGATAACTGACTGGACTTCAGGATACATACCACATCCCTGAGCCAATCTGCAACCTTTTTTACTGCATCATTATTCCTCTGGCACTTGAGCAGTCCCTCATCCTCATGGAACAGACAATCAACAGTGATAGTCTTCTCTCTGTTCACAATTCTGCTGCTGTCCGGTACCACACTCTCTCTGTCGAATGTGTGATGGAGCACCACCAGTGCAACGTATTTATCTGTAAGCAATTTTTTTAAAGAATGCATAAAGATGAAAAAAAAAAACACATAATTTTAAAACAAGGACGAATGATATTACAAACCCTACAAGCCTTTGAGTTTTTGCAGTGCAGCTTCAATGACGCTTTCAGGTCGTGAAACAATCAGGACATAAAACAGAATCACTTTACTTTCCTCCACCTTTTTAGCTTTCTTCATACATGCTCTTATTTTTTTTAGTTTTTCTCCAAACTCTCCACAAGGTGCTTGAACATTTTCAGGAACAATTTCATAGTATTTAACTGTTTTAGAGAAACATAACCCAATAGATCAAATAGAGTACATATATTGTATATTGTAGCATGTTGTTTCAATAAATAAGCATTAAAGAAAACTCACTCTAAAATGCACTTACGTTTAAATGTTTCTAACATGTTTACTTATAGTCAACTTATTTATTGGTTTGTGTTGCATTTTCCATAGAGTATGCTGAATTGATGATAATTAAATTCAGGAGGATTTTGGAACTGGATACTTAAATATGCAACACACAATCATTGTTTGAGCTGTAGATTAATAATTATGATGTGCTGATACATTTTGGAGAACTCACAAACAGTAGTAATAGACTGTTTTTTCATCAACATTTTATACCATATGATTCAAGACAATAACATTTCAACTGAAAATGATACGTGAATCGACGATATTGAACATGCTAGAAATACAATGCAAATTTCCTTATAATACTAGTGGCTACATGTGAAACATGACATTTTTAAGTTTTTATGTAATTAAAGAAAGGGACACATTCATTTGATGTTGAGTTTTTATAAAAACCTTGATAGAATAATTGCTGTGCAAAACATAGTTACTGTATGTTTTGTAATGTAACAGTATGTGTAATGAGCTGTGCTGTACCTGTGCAAAAAATTATAAAAAAATTATAAATACTAATAAATAGTATAAGTTATTTATTAGCGCAAATAAAGAATGATTAAAATGAATGAGTACAACAAACTAATTTTATTTATTTTTTATTTTGCCAACTTATTCGGGTTTACAGTGAAAAAGTCAAACAAAATTGTGTTTACCAAAATAAAATTAAAGTGTAAAATTATTTCTTAGCCATTCTCCATTAATTTTGACAAACATCTCCTGTTGCGTCTTTAAACCCAAACTTTAACAGAATCCAGAAGAGAGAAAACGTATCATCCTCATATAAGTACAGTGGATTTTCCTCGGGTTAAAATATTGGTTTAAATAAATCAAGGTTCCTAAGGCATATGTTTTGATTGCTTAATATTGTGTACATTTTCTTTTCATTTTCTCAGAAACTGCAAAATTAACAAAATGTTCTAAAACCAGTTTTACTGCTTTAAATGCTTCTGAAAGCATTTATACCATGTACCTTATTTATTTTAAAGCCTTTGCCTAAACAAACACAAGATAAAATCAGTTTTACATGTTACATTATGTCAGAGGTACAGTATTACTGATTTTTTCACATTTAAAAATAATTAAAAGTGAATTAGTTCTTCAAGGGTCCAATTTTAGAAGAACATGCAGCCATTTCCACCAGCACCAGTAATTTTCCATGTGGATTTTTTTTTTCTAATGAATGATTTGAATTAGTCATTGAAGTTCGACTATGTGGTCATCCCCAAGTTTCTTGCACTGGAATAGGAAATACTACAGATTTTGTAACAATATAAGGTGCTTTGGGATGGTGCGTAAAAAACATTTAATTAAAATTTAAAAAATACAACTTATTAAATAAATGCTCTTTAAATAACATAAAATGTTAAACGCATTTAACACATTAAACATGTTGTGTGCTATTTAAAAACGTTTCAGTGCAAAATAAACAAACAAATAAACAAACAAATTAATTAATTAATTAATTATTAAATTCATCTTACATGTTCTTCTCTTAAACATTGTCTGTAAAAGAGACCAGGGGAAAAATTATTAAATAAGAAAAATCATTTCAACTAAACTGGAGAAAAATATTAGCTTACCTTATTAGAAGTAGATTCTGTAGCCTTTTTGTCCTTCTGAACAAAAATATGTCCTTTTGATTTAGATATGTTTTAGACTAAAAGGAATTTACTGGAACAAAAAGCAAATGCTTTCACTTTAATAAGCCACATGATTCATGACATGGTGTTTTTGTTTTGTTAATTGTCACTTCTCCGAGAGTTTCACTTTACTTCTTCCTTGTCTTTAAATAATAATAATAATAATAATAATAATAATAATAATAGTAGTAGTAGTAGTAATAATGATAATTACGAAATACAATTCCTGCATCTCCTCTCCTGCACAAGAAACTCACAATCCCCTGTGCTATTTTTACTTATATCAGACGAACCGTACTGTATGTGCTAGAGCTTTGGTTCTTGTGTTGTTAGAGCATGGAGGTTTTTAAGCTTCAGGTGTGTATTTTAAAAATTGAGCACAGGATGGAAGATTTCCAAATTGCTCCAAAAGCTGTTTTTCAGTGTTTTCCTACTCTGCAAATTCTATGCAGTAACTCCATGGCCATTTTTAAAAATTGCATTTTACAAGAAGACTAAAATCATATAGCATTAATAAAAGTTTATATATATATATTGTATATAGTTTATATACAGTATATACATTTTTGATCATAATTATATACTCTAGTGTTTTATATATCTGGGAAAATTTCATCTTACCTTTATTCTTGCAATGTACTTGTAAATATTATTCCAACCTCAATCATTTTAAAACACTACATTAATTATAATTTATGTCCATATTTTGATTATTTTTATGTTGTATACAATGTATTATTATTATTATTATTATTATTATTATTATTAATATTATTATTACTATTATTATCATCATTATTGTCGTTGTTATTATTGTTTTTGTTGTTCATATGTTGTTTGCAGATGTACGTCATGTGTCATCATGTGTAAAAATGCTACACAAAAAGGTTACACAGAAACTACAAGTCTTGGAGAAATGTATTTATTTCTATTTATAAAGAAATTTATTGTATCTTATTTATTATTAGAATTATCATTATTATTTATATTTTATACAAATTGTTTTAAGTTAATCAATATTTCATTCATTGATTTAGGATCAATACCTCTGGAATGTACAGAACTGTAGCCTATATGTTTAGTGCTGTGGTAGACTAAAAGCAGGTGCAGTACTTGTTTTGAACACCAGGTGGAACTCTAACACTGGATATAACACACTACATGATGTTGCTCTGATTGGTATATATAGTTGGCAT
This sequence comes from Clarias gariepinus, assembly GCF_024256425.1. Lineage (NCBI taxonomy): Eukaryota > Metazoa > Chordata > Actinopteri > Siluriformes > Clariidae > Clarias > Clarias gariepinus. Next base: position 18,611,440 of record NC_071123.1, on the reverse strand, counting down.
GCCTTTTTGTTTATATTGTTATTTGCATAATTTTTATACTAAGTTATTTATTGTAGTTTTTATTTATTTAAATGAATATAAATGTGATTAGACTGAAAACTATCTATGCAGTGTGAGATTCCTGGCTGTGGTCATTTTCTACTTGTGCACATGTGGACCACCATGGCTTGAATATGTCAAATCCAGGTTATTTAGAGAAATGCACTGAAGCTGCATTGCCTGGATGTCCTGCACACTCATTAGTGCTGTGCCTGTTTGTTTTCTTAGCAATTAGGGTTTGGCTGTTTTTTTCTGGCTGAGCCACATGGTGTCCCCAGGAGCCAACATTGAAGTGTCTGTGTTCTGTTTAAAGACCAGCATGTAGGATACACACACACACACACACACACACATAGCCTGTCCCTCACTTTCATGAAGCCTGGCAGGTGACTTATCTCTAGACATCAGTCTGGAAGGGAGTCTCTGTCTACAGTCTAGACAGACACAAACACACACATGCACACTGCAAATGTTAGAACCTTCCATTCCCATCATTATCAATGCAGCTAGTTGATGCTCTGATGCACTTAAATCTAACACTGTTAATTAAAGAAGAAAAAGAAAAAACATGTGCATACACACTAACATACACTCACACACTTTTGTTATGAGCCATTACAATAGAGGTGACATAAATAATTTTAAAAAAGAATAAAAAAAGACAAGACACATTGCCATTTTTTTGCTTTTGCTTTCTTTTTTTCATAAAACAAAAAGACATTGTCTACATCACGGGCAATAATCATGAAGGAATTTCTGAACCGAACAGAAATTTCTATCATAGTCGTGCCATAGAAGCCCCAGACCCACCCAAGCCCCCTCCCCCCCCATACACCCTTATACACACAAGTACACACCCCAGACCCTATTAATACTTTCTTTAGTCTTCTTTATACATCATTGTCATTGGATTCTTCATTAGTACCAGATATACATGAATAGGATAAATCTCAAATAAACAGGACCCTGATTGTACATATCAAACCCTTTTATCCCAACAAATGGCAGGTGCTTAGAGAAAGTCACAGCTTTCTTTCTTTTGCTTTTTAAATCTTTTTTTTTTTTTATTATCATGATGTCCTTTTTTTTATGGATTATACATCGGCCTTGGCCATATTTCTACATCACACTCGACCTTTATTTATTTATGTATTTTTGCTTCACAGACCGAAGGCCAGAGACACGCAAATTTCTACATACAACCAGACTAAAGGATCTTCAGACCCCAAACAAAATCTCAGCTGTTCTAGAGTGAAGACTCGGCCGGAATTTGGAAGAAAGTAAGAAAGAAACAAAAAATTATAATAATAATAATAATAATAATAATAATCATTCTAAAATACAGAACTGAATTCCAACTGTTCTAGGATGCAAAGCTTGTTTCTTTTTTCAATATATATATATTTTTTTTCTACAGCTGCCATGGTTTGTGTAAGAGCTAATACAGACAATAAGGCAATAAAAGAGAGCTTAAGGAAATCAGACACTGGTCACACACATATCAGCGCAAGAGCAAAGAGAACAAGAAGGACAGACGTGGTCTCAGACGCACAACACAGCACTGTCTCAGACGTACACACTCGTTTACACCGGAGATGCTCGAGATGTATCACCGACCAGCTCATGTGCTGGATTTAAGCAGGCTTATGTATAGAAGAAAAAAAAACAGGGTCAAATGAGGTCTTAAAGACATGACCCCATCTGTATGTGAAGCAGCACCACCTGGCCCTGTTGTTAATCTGCGGCAGAAGGAAGAAGGTATTTTATATTTCAGATATGTTGAATAAATTGTACGGCAGAGCGAGTCTTTCAGGTTAAAAACAAAAAAGAGGAAAAAAAAGTATAACCATCTGAATATATCGAGCGTCATTTATATTTGGCATTTTAATCAACATCACCTTGTATCAAGAGTCGTTACAGTACATGTAGTATTCATTTGGCAAACTATTTTATTGTATATATCCTAAAAACAGAGGTTGAAGAGAGAGTTCCCTCAGTTCCCTTACAGAAAAATCATTAGTATTTTGCCTGTATTAAAAAAAAAAAAATTATTACATTTATGAATTTCATATTTTCTTTTTTTCAGGGGGAAATTGCATGAAGTTTGCCAAATAATTATTCACATATAAATAAATCTTAAAAAAAAAAGAAATTATAAATCATGTGCAAAAAACATGCATTACTTAAAAAAAAAAACGTTTTATTTCACACGTGACAGTTATACACGTGACTTGATTTTTCCGTAAGGGTTAACATGAGATCCGAACTCACCACCTTCCGGTTAGTTACTTGTGTAAACCTCTTTGTGTGGCTCCACTTTCAGCTCTAAATGCTTCAATATATATTTTACAATAATTGCTGCATGTTTTCTTGAACAATTTTATCACGTCCTGGCAGAAATTCTAAAAAAAACAAATATTTGGCATGTTTGATGCATAAATACTACAAAGAAGAATCTTGGCACTGATTTTACAGCAAGCGTTTCACCAAACTGATTAGAAAAGTGTCAAGGCAGTCGAAAAATGTAGTAGCGGTCTGGTTTAAATATCTAATCTAAAATAAAAAAAACACAAACAACAACAACAACAACAAAAAATCAAGAAATGCGAGATGTGATCATGATAGAAAAAATCTTCCAGGAAAAGTGGAGCTAGTGGTGTTTTAGAGAGACACCGCTACATCTTCGTCATAAAAAGACCCTGTACGGATATTTAAAGCGCTCGGACGGAAACCCCTCGCCCCTTAGATTTTTCAACTAACATCAAAAGACGGCTAGAATGGAAACGTGCAGAGTGTGTAGAAACAGTGGTGTATAAAATCGAACATGTGTAAGACTACAGTCCGGCTGTTGCGTACTGCTGAGTGTAAAAAAGACCGTCTTCAGACGTCCTATAGCTTGTAGTTCTCTCTGGTGTAGCTTGTGTTGGTCAGACTGGTGTCATCGTAAAGGAAGTCTCCACCCTGAACGACTTGCATATTGATCTTTAGAATAAACGCGCAAGCTTCGGCGGCAGCCCAGACTGATTTGGGGGATAATGTTCTGATTTGAGTGGCGGTTCTGCGATTTCACTTCGCCTCCCAGTGGTGAAGTGGTGGTAGTGCGGCCTTCTTTTCATCTCTGCCTGAAGAGAGAGCCATGCGGCGCGGCTTTTGTCGCCGTCCGTTTTTCTCACCTTCTCATCTCATCAAACATTTTTAGCTTCCAAAGTTTCAGTTTCATCCCCTTATAGTACAATAACTAGCTAAACTGTGTCCTGCATTCTGGGACTTTGGGTCTAACGTTTGCACCAACGTCTCCACTCCTTCTGTGCTGGAAAGGATTTCACATTAAATTACCTGGAAAACAGTTCGATTTTAGAAGGTAAAAGCAAAAGCTGCACATTATCTCCTAATTTTGGATTCTTTTTATTATTATTATTATTATTATTATTTTTACTATTATATGTATTTGAGGCATTAAAGGCTTGGTGGTAAGTTTCTCGCCTACTATGCAGAAGCCCAAAGTTTTGGTTCCCAAACCCCAGGTACTGGATGCAGTGCCGGTCCCAAGCCTGGATAAAATGGAAAGGTTGCATCAGAAAGCGCATCCGGCGGTGGCAACCTCTCGATAGGAGCAGCCGAAAGACCACAACATGCTGAGTTCTAACTGAGCGGGACTATTTCCAAAATTTAGAAGGGAATCAAAGTTTATTGGTTCTGAACCAGTTTATATTGGATAAATAGTGAATTGAAATGGAATGATGCTGAAACATATCATATTTAAGCTCTAAGGAATGATGTTTGGATGCACTGGTGGCTCAGTGGTAGGTTTCTCACCTGGGTTCAATTCCCATCCAGTGTCCACTGATTGCAGTGGCGATCCCAAGCCCAGATAAAATGGGAGGGTTGCATCATAAAGGGCATCCGGCGTAAAAACCTGTGCCAAGTCGATGTCCGGATTCGGCTGGCCATCAACATGAGCAACCAAAAGACTAACAACAGCGATTATTAATTGGCCTTGTAACTGTCCTAGCAATACTGGTTAACAATAATGAAGCCTACACTCGCTGATGTCTCGCAGAAATAATGAAAAACCAACACCAACCCACAAATCACCACCAGAATCGTTAAGCACGTCACGACCGTTTGAATATATAACCGTATTTAATGTGGTTCAGGGTGGAGAGTCCCTGGAATTGTAGCTGAATTAAGGAGGCACTTGAATGTGTCAGTTGAGAACTGTGTGAAGGTGCGGGGACTCGCAAAAGTGTCTGTGTGTGTGTGTGTGTGTGTGTGTGTGTGTGTGTGTGTGTGAGGTGTAAAAGCGATAAAATCGAAGCAGTCGCAGTTTAATACAACGTAATTACCCTGGCTATAAAACTATAAATAAATATTAATGGAGACTGATATTGTACACACATACAGTACACACAGTCTCACTCTCTTACACACATATATGCACGCATACACACTCTCTCTCCTTCTCTATAATCTCTTTTTCAGTCACTCAGCATATCTGAGCCGGTCAGCTGATGTCTCTATGCTCAGAGTAGCAGAAGAGCAGCTATTGAGGATAAAAGTGTGTGTGTGTTTTAGCAGTGCTTCTGAATGATACTGCAGTTTAAGACAGTTTGAGGTCTTGGTATATGGTTGTGTGTGTGTGTGTGTGTGTGTGTGTGTGTGTGTCGGTTCATGTATGGTTCACCATTGTCGGGTTGAGTATAGAGGCACAGCATGGCACAGTATAGATGATGCACACACACACACACACACACACACACATATATACATACACAGTAAGGCAATCAGATAATGCAAACTATATCGTAATTCTATCTCATGCTCTTGCTCTCTTAATCTCTCTCTCTCTCTCTATTAATATTTCAGGAAAAAGGGAACGAAGACTGACAGACGATAAGCGCGACAATAAACGAAGGAAAAAAAAAAGCTCTTTCCTCTCACAGAGAACGTCAGGACCTGTGTAAAAATGGCTACAATCAAAAATGAGGCACTTTTCTTTTTCTTTTTTTTAAAGAAGGTCATATATACTTCTCTTGGTAATACTATGTCGAGTACGCTATACTGTATATGTTCCTCATCTATCGTTAGACTACGTAGCATCTGTATTACAATTGTTTTTTTTTTTTGTTTGTTTGTATTTTTTTTTCAAATTTCATAATGAAAAAAAAAGAAAAGAAAGAAGAAGAAGAAGATAAAGAAGAAGGGATATCATTGGCTCCTGGTTGGCAGTCAGAGTCGCTTTAATCCTCCCCGATTGGCTGAAGGACGTGTCCGTCTTAGTGTCCGTGGTTGGTTATGACCAATAGTCTTTTGGCAAATTTTGTTACGATTGTAACCGATGGAAACGAAGGAAAAAAATCTTACAGGGTGAACGTCCACACCTGCAGGACACACACACACACACACACACACACACAGACATACAATACCACACACCTGAACGCTCACTCTCTCTGTCTTGCCATACACAAGCACACACATTCTCTCACACACACACACACACACACACACATCTGTTCCTCTTCAGCAAGCAGGATGATCAGCACTCTGAGAAAGAGAAAGAAAGACAAACAGAATGAGGGTTATTGCATCAGACGGGTAGTGCAGCAAACAGCATCAACAAATCCCCCACATCCTCCTGCAACATGCTCCAGCCGTGTGGATTCTGTACGTACAGTAGGAACGTGTGATGCAATACACCTTACTATACACATCTCTGTCTGAGTGGGCGGGGCTTGTACTTATGCATTCCTTATTTAAAAAATAATAATTAACCTTGAGTCGTATCCGTATTTAAATCCATTTAAAGCGGACTGAACTGCAGTATCGCGGCTCGAACATCCTCGTGTGTTTCTCGTCGAGCTTCGCACTGCACTGAAGCGCTGACCTTACCTTTCACCTTGCACCTCATGCACTCCTGTGCATGCTGATTTATCTTCCCTGTGTACAGGTGTACGTGGATGAGATCATAAAACAAACAGACTTTGACTCAAATTTATCACTTAGACAGCTAGGACATGTCTACTAAACGCTTTTATAAGCTAGAGGCCAGGCTCGATCGGGTATAAATCAAACGTTTTTGCTTGTATAACTGAAGACTGTAGTAATATAAGGAAGATTTAGGTTGATTTATTTTCTCAAAGTGTTTTATTCCTCTTATACAGCAATAATTTAACCCTAGCCCCTGTTATAGCAGCGGTATACCAGCCTCTATCATTTGCAATTGTGCCACAAATGCACAGTTGAAAAAAGCAGCCACATCCCTGACTGACCCAGATTACAGACGGATTCACTGGAGGTTGTTAAATCTACTTGCACAAGTCTATAATCACCTCCTGACAGAAGACTTCAACACAGACACCCCAACACTCCCGCAAGTTCCAGGAGTCTCCCGCATATCAATAGCAGCTCCCTGACACACGCTAATCATATATAATCATATACAAAAAAAAGTTTTTTTTAAAGTTACCAAAAATGTATGGCTTTGTAATATGATGTTTTCTTATTTTTCTATATTTTTTCAGATAATTTTCTTATATTGTATATTTTGTATTGTACAGTTATTTTATTTTATATTTTATTTTATTTATCTTTGTTAAAAGTACCTTCTATTTTCTTTTTTATATTATTTCCTATTCATAGTCTTTCATTTTTAGGTCACGTTTAAGCCTTTACTGAATATCGTACTATGTATGACTGTGTATGTGACAAATCAAATTGAATTTTGAATTTGAAATATAAGGGTCCCCTTATTGTACTTATGGTAGCACTATCTATAGCCCATGTTCAGACAAATAAACTGTACATTCGAAACGTTCGTTTGTGCACGAACCGATCTGTCTAACCGAAAAATGCTAATGTGTTTCCTCTGGTCGCTCTGTCTGTCCGTCCGTCTGTCTGTCTGTCCGTCTGTCTGTCTGTCTCCGGGTCTCTCTCTGACTTATATGCTAAGAGCTTGTTCTTTTGATGTACAGAACATATGTGATATACAGTAAGACACCTGGCCGAAAGCTTAAAGATGATCACTTTGCTGATGTTAAACAGAGAACTTCTGACACATCACACGTGCCTGTGTGTTTGTTCCTCTCTTTCAATTGGTTCTGTCTGGTTAGCATGTTGAGGTTCAGCAGACACATCAAGCCATAATTGTTCGCCTTTTAAACCTTAACAATTTGTGCATTTAGCACTTAGAATAAATAATCTCAGGTTTGTTTACTGTTTGCAAGAGCGAAGTTTCTGTTCCACATTGGGTTTAATGCTTGTAAAAGGCATATTAAGGTAATTTTAACAGCGTCTAACGCTCATTAATATCTCATAGCTAGCATTATTAGAAATAATTGGCTAGATTTTAGTCTAATACATTGAATTAGTAGGTGTGTCCAAACTGATATATCATATCATATCATATCATATCATATCAGCGGCACAATGGCTTAGTGGTTAGCACTGTCGGCTAGGACCTCCAGGGTCCGGGTTTGATCCCCCCCCCCGGGTCTGTGTGCATGGAGTTTGCATGTTCTTTCCGTGCTCGATAGGTTTCCTTTTACAGTCCAAAGACATGGCGTCCCCAAATTGTGCATGAGTAGGTGTGTGTGCCCTGTGATAGATTGGCACCCCGCCAAGGTTATGTACCCTGTTTTATTATATTATATGATATCAAGGTGGTCTATACAGAAATTTCTCACCACCTTCTGACCAATCAGATCTGAGCATTCAGATTGTATAGTAATACATGAAATATCGAGGACACTCATGAGACAATAATGCTAGAATGTCAATCCATTAACGCCGTGTTAAGCAAGTACAGCACATCGTCTTGCTCTGAGACACCCGGACCCGCCAGATCTCCTTAAAATTCTGCTCATTTCACATCATCAGGCCAACGCAATGATTAACTAGTGTTGCTCAGTGGCCAGGACAGAGCAAAAGAAAAAAAAAGAAAAGAAAAAAAAAGCTCCTTTCTTTCCACACCACTTGGACAGCGATGCAATTTATACTCACTTAATCTCGTGAACTCCTAACGATAGGGTGAACACTCAGACTGTTGCATCACTTGGGAGCCCTAAAGCAAACGTTTGTTGTGCAATTCAGCGTCTTTCTTCAATAGAAGTCTGGTTTTAGAAACCGATGGCGATGTTCAGTGGCGCAGAAGGAAAAAGGAAATTCGGGTTTTTAGCCTTTTGTAGCTTTTTCACATATTAACAGTATTATGATAGATGAAGTCTACGATGTGCTTAATTCTATTAATTCGATGTTTGACCCAGTGCTTGGTGTTATAGCCGATAACAGAGACACTAAGACGCTATGCTAAAGCAGACACACACACACACACACACACACCCTCACGAAAAAGTAATCATGCATATTCAGACAGGCTTCTACAAAAACAACCCACGCTTCTCCACCCACGCACAGCTCACACTCACACACACACACACACACCTGGGTAATAACAATAGAAAGCTATGACACAATTCTTAATAATGTCAACGAGCCGAGGCAGAAGTGACTGTTCAGTGTTTGAGGAGTTCATTAACTTCCTCCGGTGCAATCCATCCTCTCAGTTTCGGTGCCTTTCGCCTGTGTCTTCCTCAGTCTGGTCGTCTCTACACACACATAACCGTTTATTGAACAGCTCCCCTGGGATCTCGACAGGCCTGTCTGGCACTCAGCGTCTCTCTCTCTCACACTGTTTGTGTCGCTTCCTCAGCTCCCCCGGTTTGTCTCTCTCTCTCTCCGCTCTTTTCTCACTCTCTGTCACTCCTTCTCATTTTCTTCTTCAGTATAATATATTGCTGTGACTGTGTGTGTGTGTGTGTGTGTGTGTGTGTGTGCTTGGACAAGTCTGCACATACAGACATGTCTGGCAACACAGCAGTGACCAGACGAGGTCACAGTCAGAGAGGGGAAAAAAAAACATGCAAGCCAGACACATTACAAAACACTTATAACACAGTGATACGTTGAACTCTCAAATCAATCGTCTATAACGGCAATATGATGTATTCGTTTTACGTAAGGATGCTACGGATTAAGATTCGTCTATAATTGTTTATAAATCATTTATTAATGATTTTTATCAATTAGAATTTAATTACAAGAGGCGTTCGAGTCAAACCAGGACTGAACCAGGATGAAAGTTCTAGTGAATTTTAAAGGAGAGATGCGAGAAGAGATGTGTGAACAATCATTTACCAACACCACTTGCACGTTACAGGAAGTTATTGCTAAGTTTAACATGCACAAAGTGGTGCTGCCCACTGTGAAGCGGAAATTGGAGAAGAAGATGTTTTTCTCTGACAATTAGTGATGGGTCGTTCATGAATGATTTGTTCTTTTTGAACGAGTCTTTAACGTGCCTCAGAAGAACGAGTAGTCCCAGAGAGTGATTCGTTTCTTTTTTTTTACTGGGCGTGCATGAGCAAGGCATCGCAAAACCCCTGCTGGTTATGTAAAGGAAACAGAACTGAGTAGTTAGCTTTGAGTCTTCTAGTCCAAATAGTTTGTTCTTTTGTCACGTGAATCCCATAGACACTATGCAGTGCAGTAGATTCAAAGGAACGAACGACTCGAACTAGAAGATTCAAGAGCAGAACCGCTCAGTTCTGTTTCCTGTGTAATGACTGCATAGCGTCTATGATTCAGACCAGAAGATATGAGAGGTGAGCTGCTCGTTCTGTTTATTATAATATGTCCTTAGCTGCATTGTAATATTTCCATTACTGGAACTATAGCCAAAAATTGTGTATGTAGACGTGTTGGGGGTCTGTTTATTGAAAATGTAAAATTTTATTTCATTTCTGAAGCATCACGTCTGTTCCAGTAAATATCACTAACTGCGTTATGATTGGTTTTGAGAATTCAGCCTTATCTGTGATTGGTTAGATGCTTTATCACATGTGTAATGGAGCCAATCAATGCTCTTGCCCCAGTCAGAGACCCAGAGGGTGAAAGTAAAGACAAGTGGGAGAGAGTAGTTCACTCATTACGAATGGAAGCAAAATCTCCCTCCTGGAAATAAAGGATCAACATATTTATTTCAACAACAGAGAAACGATCGAATCAAGTGTTTACATGGCCAGTACGAGTTAGAAATCATCCGCACTCTGGCTGTAGAATGTATTTTCATACTTCAATTTTTGGAAAAGGTCAAATTCAATACTCTTTGTTCATGTTTCCATCAATAAGCTTTCGTATTCCCTCATTTAAAAAAAGCTGTAGGCTAACTGTAAGCCATGAATGCACCGCTGTCTTCACTTCTTCATCAGAAGTGAATCTTCATTTTCTTATGACTGCTTTCAGGGGACCAAACAGGTGAATGTCTAATTAAGTGAGATCAGGACTATATGAAAAAACACCTCGGTGTGTCGACAGTGTGGGCAGAAGTCTGGGGACATCCATCCTCATGTGAGATCACGACGTTTAATCCAGAGTTTAGGCTTTAGCTCTTCAATAAGCGTCTTACTAGACTGTTGATTGTTGAACCTTTTTCCTGATGATGTTCCAATACTTCTGGCCCTTGAGAATCCCAGAAAACTGTGAGCATCAATTTTCCAGCTGATGGTTCGCAGTGGTTTGTAGTGATCAACCCATGTCTCTTCAGCAGTATTAATTCGTTTTAAGAAACTTTCTTCTTCCTTAGAGCATCAGTCCAAATTTTGCCCCATGTACACCCTCAGACCAGAAAAAACAAATCTCGCTTCTCTTCCTTTGTTCAAATCACAAGCGCAGCATCCATTTTTATAATGTAAAATTGCTACTAATGAACTGATGTAGCCTGTTCACACCTGCACAGCCGTGACTGGGGAGACGGTAGCCTTGAGCAGAAAGCGCTGATACAGTAAGTCAGTGCGGCCAAGAGAAATTTTAATATAACCTGAAAATTAGTGCTGAAAATTTCTGACTCCCCCTTGTATTTATCTGTTGGATAGATTATTAAAGGTTCGCACCACTCATCTCTTTCCAACTTAAAATTCATTTGGTTCAGGCCGAGCTGTTATCCTTCTTCTTATTATTATTATTATTGGAAAATGAATGTCCATGTAAACCAAGTGAGGAAGTGGTGAGAAATCACATCAGAGGAGGTTGTACTTCGAGATGTTTTCATCTGATTAATTAAAAAGAGATGTGAGGAAATGACTGTTAACGGCAAAGTAAGCGATAGCTTGTAGTAAATAGATTTCATCCCTAGCACATCGCATCCATGCACGGCGAGCCTTCTGCCCAGAAATACAGTGTGCAAGAGAACAGTAACTCACGCACAAATACACACACACACATACACACACACACTCTTAGGCACAGCGTCTGATCTGACTAAGCTCCACTGAGATAAGTTGAAAAACATCCCTCTTCATGCCTCCCCCTCCTTCCTCCTCCTGGATCCCTTGCTCTCGCTACCTACATGACAGGAAGCTCTCACAAAAGAAAAGGATGAATTAACCACTGTTTTGGAGTGGCTTTTCACATCTCGCTGTCTCCAAGTCCTTCCTTTTTTTTTTTTCTTTGCCGTCTCTCCTTCTTTACATCGTACATTTTGAGGGCCTCTGACTTGCCTTTTTTTTTTTTTTTTACTTCCAATAGCAAAGAGTGAAAAAAGATGGAGTGAGAAGAAGAAACGGAGAAGCAGAACATGAATGGAGACAATCATCTGGTGTGCTTCAGGAGTGCATGCGTGTGCTATGATTTTAAATGTGTAAAAAGGGGGTGTGTTGGACACGCAGCAGGGAGAGTAGATCTAAAACAGGATGAAGTAAGTCCGTAATTTATCTATTCACACCATCATGGGGAAAGACGACAACGCATCACTATGACCTATAGCTTCCCGGCAGGGGACGTTACTTTATTGAGCACCCCAATCACCGACTCATACACCCCCTCACACACTCAACCAATTTGTACATGTCAATCAGCCTCAAAAACATCTGTCTTTGGACTGTCGGCGAAACCAAAGCACCTGAAAGAAACCCACCAAGCTGAAGGATGACATGCAAATCAGGAGCACGCACACCAACTGGAGGCAACATTCAAACCCTCAACCCTGGAGGTGGATTATAGACTCACCACCAGGTCTGGAATCAGGTAACATCATAAAAACAGTGACATAGATGTTTAAAGTTGCCACCAATTAGATGATACGTAAAGCGTAACAAATCCCAAATTCATTTCATTTGCTGAAACATTTACACTCTTGTCATTTATGCACATACACCGGTGAGCTATATAAATTAAAGAAAGGTTTTGTGGATACATTGGGTCAGAACTCGCTCTTTTAATGATATCTTTACATTTCATACGTAGAAGGACCAGAAATCAGCCTCAGGAAAAATTCTGTCTGTATATCTGTATGTCTGTCCAGCCAATTTTGTCACATCTTCACGCAAAACTGCCTCAACAGAATTTAATGAAACTTTGCCAGTGCTTCAGTATTTGCCTGAAGTTAAATCTGTGCCATAAATGAAATCAAAATGTTGAGTAGGCGAGACAATTTGAGCAGTTTTGTGCCAGATTTCGTCACAACGGTCATCGCTTTTTCTGACGAATATAGCGCTTTTACCCTCGAGGCGGGCGTGGCTATATGGGTCACTCAACAGAGCCAATCAGCGTAATAGTTTACCATAAATACACAGAGTATGCAGAGGACACATAAACAACCCTGATGCCCAAAATCCCCACGAAACACAAGCAAAGGCGCAGCATAGCATGGGTTACTCCAAACACCAGGTATGTAACTTATAAAAACTGAATCTTTAAAGATGTCTAGACTGATCATTGTATGTTTATTCTTCCTGCTTGAGTTTAAAATCAGTTTGTCTCATATGTTACGAAACCTAATGTGCTAATAACAAGCAGTGATGTGAAGATAGTCACTATGAGATAAAACACGGGTCAATAGAGGGAGTGTATTTGGCTGACGGTGAAACAAGTACAAAATTTTATCTCTTTGTATTAATAAGTTAGACAGAGAGTAAGACAGGCAGACATGTACGTGGGCTTCAACCTAAAATAATAATATCTCTGATTACATTAAAGCTGATCAACGTATTTTAGCTTTAACCTTTAAACTATTTCTAAGAACTCTTTACCCGCCACAGTAGTACCACTACGTGTCCTAATGCTAGTTTTCCTACAGTAGGACACATCAGTGACTCTATGACAAGGCCGTGCCATTCTAAATGTCTATGCTCAGCAAATGGCCAATAACTCATAGATTTTTTGTTGTTGTTATTGTTTCGTACTTCAGTGAGTTATTTCTAGGGGTTGCACGACTAACTTTTACTAGATGACCAATAATTTAAAAGAAAACTTACCTGACTCTCTTTATCTGACATCACTATTTTCGTTTATTGTATTGGCAATAAATAAAGAGCTACAATAAATGCTAATTAAAAAATAATAATAAATGAAACAAATGTCTAACAAATTAAAAACAAAAAAAAACTACAGTCTATCATATTACACTATTTAAAGATCTACCTAATAATAAAATGCACTTTCAGACAACCTGGTGCCTACAAATCACTGACTAGGAAACGGAGACTGTACAACATACAAGCTCATGTCCATCAACAGAGCCTTCTGTATATCTCACTTACCCGAGCTCGCTAGGTTGCTTTGTCTATATCACCGTCTGGCCGATTTCTTTTAACTGGCAAACAAGTCTGGATCAAGCGTTTTCAGCTTACAAGCTCTGCTCGTGGTTTAAACTAGCTGAGTGGGATTGGAGTTGGGACTTGGCCACCCAATGTGGTACAATAGTATTCCCTATGCTAAAGCTCATGAAAAAAACAAAAGAAAATCAAACATGTCTAGCTTTCAGATTAGCTAGATTTATTTACTGGCTGCCCCACTACATACATCTACGCATTTGGCAGACGCCCTTATCCAGAGCGACTTACATTTTTTTTTTTTTATCTCATTGTACATCTGAGCAATTAACGGTTAAGGGCCTTGCTCAAGGGCCCAAGAGTGGTAACTTGGTGGTTGTGGGGTTTGAACCTGGGATCTTCTGAACTGTAGTCCAATGCCTTAACCACTGAGCTACCCCTGGGTGAGACATCCCCACTGTGCAGACTAATTGATGTACAGTACTGTAAGTCACCAACATACAAAGAGCTTGTTCGTAAGTCCAATTTCTTCGTAAGTCCAACAAACATTGTTTAGGTACTAGGATACTATCACAATTGGCTATACACAGTACTGTATATAAAACTATCCATTATCCATAGAGAATCGGCTGATGCTTGAACAATTCATGTAAAAGGAACACAGCCATCTTTTCACCTTGCTCCATTCTCTCAACTATTATCACTTTTGTCTCCATCGTTATTGCAATGGTGCTTCATAGCAGTACCAGCTCCATCTCCGCTGTTTTTACACATCCTTCCAGACATCCTGGGATGGACGCTGCATGCACATGACAATGAACACGATTGAGCATGCGTGACCGCATGCTTGTATCTTTAAAAGTTCATAACTCAAGGTTTGTATGTAGGGGACTTACTGTATTATTCCTTACCTTAGACTGTCCATGGTGTTATATGAACTTTTGTTCTAAAGAATCAATAAGCTTTTGTACAGAAGTTCAAATTCACACTCATGCTTTTATGGCCAGAAGATACTGTTAATATCTTTTACTGTTTAAATGTAAATGTAATGTCCTCACAAATGCAACATATGATGTCCCTCACAAGTGTGACCTTGTGAGGGACATGTAGACATACTGCATCTTTCTGTCATAGTGATACACAAACTATATAAAGACTTCAGAAAGGGAATAAAAATATGTGTGTGTGTTTGTAGTGTGTATGTGTGGAAAAAATGGGTCAGTAGACAGATAAGTCAACAATCCAATCACATCCAATTTAAACACAGACACGCATATGGATTATGAACAGCGTACGAATATAGCACATACATAAACAACAAGACGTCCGTATTGCAATCCGGGTAAAATGCCGGTAACTGCACAGCAGCAAAAAAGAAAATGAAATAAACAGGCAATCTCACAGGCATGACAAAGAAAATCAAAGTCCCTTTGACATATGATGAAACAAAAAAGTGCAACAATATGCCTCAAGCTTTTTCAGGCGTGCAAGTCCCTGATTCTAGAGGCTTTCACATCAGAGCTCGCAGACAGACTATGAGGCCAAGCGCTCAGAATGTTATGTGCTGAAGGTCATGGTCGGGTCTGACTTTGACGACACCGACACGAAGACAAAGAGAAAAATATATATATTGTTTCTAAAGCATATTCTGGAAATGTTACACTATCTTACAGGACTCGAGCAGTCTTAACACTGTTGAAATGCAACAATAGGAATTTCTGCATGTCATGACCTAACGATTTATCTTTGTTTTTCTGTAATCGTGCACCAGGAATGTGTCCTCCATGAATACTGTTCCCTATATCATTAAAGTAACGTGCAGATTTGGACATGAGTATTCATCGTGATGTCTGGAGCATCCGTATTCAATGTTAATTTATCATTTATGGAAGGAGTCTCCACTGTGAGCAGTCAAAGGAAAATAACACCAAGTGCACAACCGCCTTCTGCATAAAAACTTCCCACGGTACATAAAGACCAATCAATTGATCAACACTGAATTGCACAGCGCATTTACTTCAAAACTGCTCTAAGCAATCATCATATGGGAAGCCACGAGACATAATAATGGTAAACCACTAATGGTAGCTTGGACACGTTTCAATGGGTTTAGACCGATATTTCACAACTCCACATTACAGATGAGTGCTTTCTGTAAAGATAAAAAAAAATACTGATGATATTTATGAGCTTCATTGGTTGCAGCCAGAAGAGGTCCTTGACTACCCCTGTTACTGCCAAGCTATTCGCTCTTCCACAGGAAATATTCTGTTTTATCAGTATCACTAAGGTCCTTGGTTTGCGGAAAGACAAGAAAAACGTCCTTCTATTGTGGCTAAACATTCACGTAAAAGTGATAAACTGAGAAATATTCACAGATGAAAAAGTGACGAAAGAGACCATAAAAGAACAGCACCCAACAATATATATAGTGGGATTAGTGGAATCAGTGGGACTGCATAGATTTTTTTTTTTTTTACAGTTTAAGAGCAATCAAAGCGATAGGACGAAGAAAGAAAAAAAGTTAAAGACCTTGGACCCGATCGACCTGATCTTCTAATTAAGCAGCAGTCAAGTGATCACGGCCGAGCTTACACTCTGTGCTTCTCCAGCACTTCTAATGCAAGCCGAGCTGCTGACTGGATGCGATGTGAGTCATGCCTTTATTTTATACTAGTAGTAATGATGCTTAATCACCTGATAAATGGCTTTTAACAGGCGATTATGTCAAGTATAATTTGAATTTTGTTTGCGCCCCCCCAAAAAAACTTTTGCACCAGCCGCCACTGATACCAAGTATGCAAAATGAAACTCATTAGTGATCACGTTTAATGGACTGGAGTGATCTTTGGACCACTGATGGTCTGGCTTGATTATGGCTTCTCGGGCTCCAAGCAAGCCGGCTGTCTAGACGGTTCTGAATCGAGCCAGCCGCCCACTTATGAGCCTGTGTCTTCTTTTTTCTCACAGAGCGATCATGACTTCAGGTCAAAACAAACGAAGGATCTGCTTTCAGGTTACTGTTTTCTGTATACACACGATCTTAAATAACGTGCGTACTAAATTCGGGTCAGCCATGACTCGATCATCTTTAATACCCACACCACAGGGTAATCATTTAAGACCTGTGCAAAATTGGGACACATTTTGGGCCCGGCATTACCAGCTCTATCCCACTCCTTTCTTTGCCATCCTACCCATGCCTCTTTTACCTCATCTCACCTTGGCTCTTGGCGTTCATTGCACTTTTGCGATGCCTCATTCACAACAACACCTTACACTTTGCACTTTCTCCTTCTCTACACTTCATGTCCCTGCTTGTCCTTCTGCATTCAGACTGTAGAAGAAAAATTCTACATGTTTTTTTTTCTCTCAGTATTGTCTTTCAATACATACAGTATATTCCCACCCCTCATAATATCAGATATTGCATTTGTTCCATATTTTCACAGCTTTTTACAGAGGACCACAGCCTTTCTCTGTGAGACTAGGGACGCACGTACAGACCTGAAGAGCACTGATTAAGAGCACTACTCAGTGCTCTTAACCCCTGATTAAGAGCACTACTTAGTGTGTATAACAAAGGATTGTACACCCTAAATAGAGGACTAGATTTGCATTCAATGCTATTAGGGATTCCATCCTGGAAACCCGGACAGTAGCTGGTATTCTAAAGTAGAGTAAGTGGAAATTGGTAAATAGACCTCCAAATCATAATCGGTTGATAATAATCCAGTATTAGCTCTATTTAACTGTCATATATAAAGCTGTAACTTTCAGGGTAACATCACCGCCTTTATGCCAGAGGTCATAGTCAGAGGTTGTAGTTTTTTGGTAATAAGCAGCATATTTATTACTAACTTCAAGACAAAATAAGAAAATAATTGTTAAATAAATTAATGTAAGTTTTGGTTTAAAAAGTTTAATTATAAAATTATGGACATGCTGCTATAAGAAGAAAGAAACTAAGCAGATGAGAAGCAGGACCCAGTCTGTTGATGGCTCTTATGGCCAGTGCTAACTGTGATTGCTGTATTCACACCTATTTAAATGCCAAGAAGCTAAACATATCAAGATTCAAATCAAGTGGACTTAATACTGCATCTCACCACCCAGAGAGAGCCAGAGAGCCAGAGAGAGGAAGAGAGAGAGAGCGAGAGTAAGGCACTAAAACGACTAAGTAATAATCAGGGCCGTTTTCAGCTGGAGTGAGCTTAAACGGTCGTAATTATCCACAATCACCATGTGCATTAAACATATGCATTCAGCTATATGGCTGCACAATGCAATCCCTCAGCAGCACCTGAAATATCTAGCCTAAACACGCTATGGCTGCACAATTTCAGCTTCACAGCTTCAGATATGTTTGCATTCTCACAAGCATTATATTCCACACAAACTCACACATGCTTTTACACTTTCTTAATTGTCTCTAATGACAGAGTATGTGTTAAATGACATAGTATATGGCTATACTAAGGAAACCATTACAGACACACGCCCATGCTTACTACTTTCACCCAGCACTCCCTCATAAGATTTAACACTCTCTCAAACGCACACACTCTTTAGCTGGCGCTACTATAGGAGCCATCATGTTTGCGCTTTTCCTAAACCACCTCTCCAGATAATAATAAACTGAAACACACAACATATAAGCACAAAAATATTTAAGTTGTAAACAGCATGTAATTAAAATACAAATGTCTATATTTAAAAGTCAATAACACATTTTTTTCATTAGCATATACCATAAAATTGAAATGTAAAATCCATATCCTTTGGTTTTTACAACTTAACATTCTAGGTCATTATATGAGAATTCAGTCATCACTGGAATCACTCCCGTTGGATAATCATCTTTAAATTTAAATAATAATCAACAACTGTGTGATGCGGTGTTTAGTTACAATTAAATACAAACCTTTGCTGTCTTTCCTGGTATGCTGGTGGACTCTTAGTTCCTCTGACTTAAAAAAGTCAATGCTGGCATATGTGTTTATGCTGGAGTTGCTGCTGCCCCCAGCTGCTGTTCCACCTAATCCCAGTGTTAACGTTTCACCCAAGACGGTGAAATGTGGCCCAGAAGATCCATCCAGGCTCATTTGAGGGTTGTCCTTACCAGCCAAGTCAAGGTCAATGTAGTTTAGACCATGCTCCAGTGACAAAGATGAAGCCTGGGCTGCAGTTAGAGCTGTCAGCCCAGGAGCAGCGCATGGTGCAGCAGATGGCTGTCCAGTAGCCCAGAGGGAACCCTCTAGCCCATGGCATCGAGTTGTAGTGGTTTGGGAAGCTTCCGTAAAAATGGAAGAGGAGGAAGAGGGGGAAAGAGGGATTCCTGGAGGCGCCTTGAAGGTATCTGAGCGATGCCTCCGTCTTGCTGTTGATTCCACTCTGACCAGTCTGGCACCTTGGTCTAACTTAGGGAATGCCTTGGGTGAGTGGAAATCCATGCTTTGTTCCTGCTCAAGAGAGGAACACTCAGCTGTTTGCTCTGGTTTGGGACCATGTAAAGGGCTTTCTGCTCTAGCCAGACCAAATGCCATTTCTGTGTAGTCTGTAAAAGGGGCACTACTTATGTCCCCAGAGGGCAAGGTGGGCATACCACTATTTCTATTTCCCTTTTCGGCTTCCTGTGCTACTTGTGGAGCTCTTGAGGGAACCTCTCTAGCTCTTGGCGCTATTGCTGGAGTGGGATTAAAAGAAGAGAGTGATGTGCAGGACAGGGGAGATGAAGAATGGCCCAAATCCATGTTGACATACTCCGAGGATACAGAGATTGAAGTGGAGAGGGGTGCTGAAAAACTGCGGGGCAAATTGGTACCACCACTAACTTGGCATGAAGACTGTTGGTATGAGGCTCTTGATTGACCTTGAACTACAGAGCTCCCCTGATTTTCACTTGTTACTCCTCTGTTGCACATCCTCTGATCACCCTGATAAACAATGCTGACATATTCACCAGAGCTTTGGGATACTAATGGCTGTACAGTCTCTTTGACTCTAGGTAGGGTGTTGGCTTTGGACATGTCCACAAAGAGACTAAAGGGCCTTCCTTTTCTTTGCTGTGGATAACCCTGTTTCTGGACACATGGCCCTCGTCTCTGCTGGTGTAAATAATGGGCTGAATCTTTGGGGTGAACACCCCCTACCCTGTGTCCTGTGCTGGACCTCCCAATTCCCCCAGCAGGGAGGGATAAAGGTTTGTCCTCTAAGCTTTCAGTGCTTGCTGAACTGGAAGAGAATGAAGAGGAGGACAGGGAAAGGTTTCCGCCTCCATTGGGGCCAGCAGAAGAGTCAGCTCTATTGGTATAACCACCACGTCCAGTCCTCCTTCCAGGAACACCTTCACCCCTAGAAACCACCTCTGACCGCCTTCCATCTCCCAAATTATCCTCAAAGCGTGTAGAAAGGGTGGTATGTTTGTAAGACCGTGGCAAGGAAAAGTAGGAGTACACTGTTTTGGGCTGTAAAGGATGTTGTTCTGGGTGTGAAGGGGGTGTGCTGCAGGCTGACCTGGCACTAATGGGTGACATGTTCATGTAGTCACTACCTGCTCGACTCTCCATGCTACTCCTGCTACCCCACAAGCACCCACTCATGCCGTGTAGATCTGGGGAACAGCTGCTGTGTGGAGACATCATCATGTAGCCCTCGGAGACAGGAAGCCGGATGTTTTGTGGGGGTGAAACACTGCTGTTAGGGGTCATAGTCATGTACTCGTCCCCTCCTTTTGGTTCTGTTTCAGACACTGAAAGAGACAAACTTGCAGGAGCTGTAACACCTGGCAGCATAGACATGTAGCCACTGTCAATCAAGGTGTTTTCCAGACCCTCTTTTGTATTTACACCTTTATTGGCTGAGGTCTCCACCTGTCCACTTGGAGTTACTAAGCTTCCTGAGCCCCGACGAGAGGTGAATGATTCTCTGCTGGTGCTGCGAGACATCACTGCATATTCTTCATCCTCTTCATCTTCTTCTTCCCTGCAGTGAGGCACTATGCGCTCCTGAGCAGTGGAAGGTGGAAGAGAAGTACGCTTGCTAAGTAACCTGCGCTCAGCTTCATACTCTCTACTGGAGGAGCGTCGAAGGATTCTGCGACCATGCACTCTCTTATGAGTACTGTCTCTGTGCCCGACTAATATGCAGCTAGTAGAGCCATCTACTAATGCAGTAGAGAGACCTCCAGACAGAAGAGAGTGCTCACCAGGGCTAGATCCATACTCGTCAGAGGAGCCATAGTCACTAGGGGAACCTGACATGGACACTCTCTGTGGGATTCGAGCATAGGTGCAGATGGGCACTGTCCCTAATGGAGCTCCGGTCAGTCCACACTCTGACCCATGGCCAGAGCTTGAGGAGAGACTAGGGGCTGGGGAAGGTGCTGGATTCTTCGGGGTGTATGGTGCCAAACTAAGTGTGATCTTGGCCGGGGTAGGTGCTCTCGTGGGTTTAGGTCGTAGGGTAGGGGTGGTGGAGCAAGACGAGCCGTTGAGGCTTGGACTGGTGCTAAGAGCAGTCATTCTGCCACTGCTATCCTCTGTCCTTGCACCAATACTGGCTGTGCGTGACCTGGAGAAGCCGTGTCGAGACGTTGGAGATGTGTTGGTGCTGTGAGGCACACCGGGAGTCTCAGTCCTAGCCCGTCTGGAGAAGCCTACCTGGGAAGGTGGCAGATTTGGATGGTGGCGTCGTGATGGCACACTAATAGGATTAGAGGCTGTGCCGCCTCCACAGGAAGTCCCCACTGCCTGGGTTTTGCTCCGTTGACGGAATTCTTCACTCAAGGCTTTCATAGCCTCAAGAAGAGTCTCATGCATGTTTTGTGCAACTACAGAATCCTCCACCTGCATCCAAAACTCTCCAGGTCCTGTCACGGCTGAACGGCCGACTTCAATGAAGAAAAAGTTCTCAGAATGGCCACAGCGCCGTACGTTCATCAGTTGCAGCACTACAGAAGGTACATCCGAATTCAGCTTAACAAAGTTTACTGTATTATCAGTAAGACAAAGTCTGTAGATGCCAATCAGGTTTCTTGCTTGCCCTAGGCCTTTGGGCCATAGCTTAACTTGCCATACTTCCTTAAATGTAGGGCCAGGGGATAGCGCTCCGCAATCTCCCCCACTGCCATAGTCATCTGGGGTCTTACCTAGAATGACAAGAAATACAAAAAAACAACTAAAATTACATAACAGCAGACAAATACCAAGTTTTAGGAAATTAATTTTGGAATTACTACACATTTTGAATATGAAGTCATCAGTATTTCATATTGTGTGTCAGAGAACACTAAGCTCATGTTTATGTGCACGTTCTTGCTGTGTTTGTTTTATTTCCCATAGGGTTCTTCATTTTCCTTCCACCTCCCAAAACAATGGCTACCCTAAAATGCTCAGTAGGTTCAAATAACTGTATGAATGTATGTGTGTGTGAATGTGTGTATTTGCGTGCCCTGTGATAAATTAGCATCCCATTTGGGTTACATTTCTGGCTTGTTTTTCCAAGGTAAGGTGTTTTACGGTGGCGTAGTGGTTAGCCCTGTCGCCTTGCACCTTCAGGGTGCGGGTTTCCAGTCCAAAGACATGCAGATTAGGCTAATTGGCGTTCCCAAATTGCCCGGTGTATTTGTGTGCCCTGCAAAGGATTTGCACCCCACCTCATGCCCTAAGTCTCCTGGGATAGCTTTAGGCCCCTGTATACAGGATAAAGCAGTATAGATGATAAATGAGTCTACAGTGCTCATATAGTGTGTCAGAAAACACTGAAATCATGTTTTTGTGCATGTTCTTGCTATGTTTGTTTTATTTCCCTTAGGTTTCTCCAGTTTCCTCCTACCTCTCAAAAACATTGGCTATTCTAAAATGCTCAGTAGGTGCAAACGACTGTGTAAATGTGTGTGTGTGTGTGTGTGTGTGCACGTATGCCTGCATGGTGCCCTGTGATGGACTAGCATCCCATTTGATGTGCATTTCCGGCTAGTTTTTCCAAAGAAAGGATCGATATCCACAATGATCCTGATTAGGATAAAACCGTTATTGATGAATGAATGAATGAATGAATAAATGACCTGGAATAGGTCTGGAATGTATTTTTCTGACCCCTTCATGGAAAAGGCATATAAACAAATTAACTAAATGGAAATAAAGAGTGGTGGCACGGTGGCTTAGTGTTTAGCACTGTCGCCTTGCACCTCCAGGGTCAATGGATTGGC
The DNA here is from genome assembly GCF_024256425.1 of Clarias gariepinus. Lineage (NCBI taxonomy): Eukaryota > Metazoa > Chordata > Actinopteri > Siluriformes > Clariidae > Clarias > Clarias gariepinus. The sequence continues at coordinate 18,588,583 of NC_071123.1, read as the reverse complement.
AGCCCATCCAAAGGTGTACTCTGCCTCGTGCCCTAAGCAGTCTCCTAGAATAGGCTGCAGGCCCCCCATGACCCTGTATACAGGATAACCAGTAAAGAGAGTGAGTAAGTAAATAAATAGTTGTATAATGATGCATAAGAAACACTGAAATCAGTATCATTTTTATGCATTCAGCCAAAACACAGTATTGGTGCTGATTTTAATTTTTTTTTTATGTTACACATATAATACAGAAAATGTGTGTGTCAAAGAAGCTACTTCTGAAGTTTATGCAACATGGAAGTAACCAATCTTTCCCAAAAATTTTAAGTTGCTACTTTCAGCCATTTTGGAGAGATTATTTTATATGTGCCCCAAAAAAGCCATTTTTCAGCATTATATTATCTCGCTTCAAACAATAATAATTTAAAATACTAATTATATTTATATTTCTTTATGAGTGTTGATACTAAAATTAGTATAAGCTTCCAGAAGCGTATCTCACTAACTCACTTACTCATTATCTATACCAGGTCGTGGGGGCCCTGGAGCCTATCCTGGGAGACTTAGGGCACGAGCCAGGGTACACCCTGCAGGGCACACAAACATACACAGACTCACACTGTGGGCAATATGGGAGGGCCGAATTGCCTAATCTGTATGTCTTTGGACTGTGGTGGGAAACCAACGTTCCTGGAGGAAACCCACCAATACACGGGGAGAACATGCAAACTCCATGCACACAGAGGTGGAAATCGAACCCAGACCCTGGAGGTGCAAGGCGACAGTGCTAACTACTAAACCACCTTGCCGCCCTAGAAGCACAAATTAAAGCATTTGGTAATTGAAGCAAAAAAAACTGTAGTGTCTGTAACCATGTCACATTCATGCTGCAATATCTTAACAATTTAGCATGTTAAAATAATATATTTTTTTAGAGTGAGATATGTCTTTTTATGTGAAATCTAAATTGGCCAAGTTTCTGAATGACAATTGAGATCATTGAAAGATTTGAATAAAAAAAAAAAAGTTACACCACATAAAGGAGCATGACATTGGATTTGGCAAACGTGTTTCAATCTGATAAAAATATAAAGGTGTATGCATATTTACAAAAAACGAAGCATTGGAAGAATTATAAAAATGATGATATGTGATCCTATTATAAAACTCACTTCTCCACCTGGGTGAGACACTTTGGAGCACCAAATACCATGTTTTGGGCCGATGGTCTATTTACCCTGGTTTTTTACCGTGCATTCGGTTGTACTACTACTACTACTACTACACATTGGTTGTAAATATGATGCGCTGGAAATAAAAACACACAGCCGGTGCTTGGTAAACGTGCTTGTAGAGGAGCGGGCTACAGTACGAGTCGGCAATGGAGAGAAGGGCGTTTGCATACAGTACGAGGTTTCTAACGGGCCAAATCCAGCATACAGTACAAGGACACGGTGAAGCAAATCTCTTAATCACGTCCCACCGATCCGGTGCCCTCGTTCAACCCGGCGCTGCGCTGCGCTCACGCAAAGATGGGGTGGGAGACCACGGCAAACCAAAACACCAGAGACGTGCAAAGGAAACCCCGTTTCCTAATGCAAACACGTCGTTCCTGCGGACGCGCAGAGCTGTGCCACGGAAATGTAGGTTACGCGCACCAAAAAACGTGCTGAAAAACCAAAAAATCAGACGACTGTGTGCGCTGCAGCACAATGCGACACCATCTCTCACACACACACTCGCACACACACACCGTAGTGATTCCCGACTGCACCAAGACACTACACATATTAAAATAATAATAATAATAATAATAAAAAAATAATGATACAATACATTATACACTGTGCGCTTGGCATGAGTGCGCGCCGCGCGTGTCAGTGTTGGTGTATATTCCATGAAAACACGATCAGGGTGGGAACGGGTCTGACTGACATGATGCTGATGCGGAATGAAGGAGCAGGGATGATGTGCGTTAGAATAACCCATGGGCGGATCTATGGCGAATTTTACACAGGGTGCGTTTGTTTATGTACGTCGTTTTACATATGTGCATATTTGTATCCCTCGCTTACTTCTGCACTGCAGGTCCAGCATGGCCTGGTACCACTCGTTCTGCAGCTCCTCGGTGTCCGCGGCCACGGCGAAGCTCTCCCCGCGGGTGTGCAGGACGATCATGTGCTTGTTTTTGGAGTCGGCGCGCTTGTTGATGTTAAAGCACGAATCCAGCTCGACGACCTTCTTGGGCACCGGGGACTTGCTCCGGAATTTCTTCTCGCTCTCGTAGTACTCCAGACGGGCAGGGCCGCTCTCGGAAGGCGCGCGCAGCACGAAGAAGCGCCGGTGCGCGGATTTCGGCTTGCGCAGGTAACCGCTCTTGCGGACGTCCTCGTAGCATCGCGGCTCCGTCGCCGCTTGGGTCTCCATTGCTGAACGTTTGTCTCACCAAAAAGGGAAAATAAGAGAGAGAGAAAAAAAAAAAGGATCCCTACTCTGCACGGTCGCTCATCGTTATGCTCTCTGTGGTCCTCCTCCTCCGCCTCCTCCTCCTCTTCATTCTGTCTCTCCCATCGCGCCCTCGAAAGAACAGAGCAGGTGTGTTTCCCCGTCAGGTCTCGGTGTGCACCCAAACACGGACCCAAAACCGACGAGCGCGCACATGCGGCACGCGCGACGTCTGCACTGAAGGCCGTGCCGCGCCAAAGCGCACCACAACTGTTTACTGTACGCTGTGTTGCCAGATTGTCGGATTTTCTGCTCTCCGTATTGTTCCTTATTCCATCTAGGAACCTCCGTAGTCCAACTAGGAACTGTGGAAGCCAATTTGTATTCATTCAGGTGATTTAGGAACGCCAGCTAGTTCTAATCTGCATGTCTTTGGACTGTTGGAGGAAACCGGTGTACCCGGAGGGAACCCACCAAAGCACACGCAAACTCCATGCACACAGACCCTGAGATGGGGAATCGAATACAGATCCTGAAGGTGCAATTCGACAGTGCTAACCACTGAGCCACATTTCATTATATTGAGCACTCATAATAAAAAAAAAACACAATATATGAACATCCATCTATTCATCCATCTAGGTGTCCTCTATAGTCCAACTAGGGGTCATGGAGGACTCTGGTGATTAACATTGTATTTATTCCCATTTTTTAAAACATGCACACACATTCACACACTACAGGCAAATTGGGAACATATATTAACATGCACAGTAGCCTATATCCATATACTGCAACAGAAGAAATCACCATAAGTGAAGTGGACATCAAGTTTTAAAATTTATTATTTAATTCATAGCAAAGTAATAAATAGGATAAAATAGCTCATTCTATATACCAGAACATAAATTAATTCCACCCAGTCCCAAAAGTTTAGTCGTATTTTCATTTTGCTTTCATTTTTTTAGGACTTTTTTTTCTACATTTATTCTATGGACCATGGAGGTCAATGATGACCAGTGTATTTATTCCCATTTTACTGTCCACATTCACACCCTATGGGAAATTTGGTAAAGTAATTTAGCCTAGTCTACATGTTTTTGGACTGTGGGATAAAACCAAAGTACCCAGCGGAAAACAAGAACCCAAGGTGGGAATTGAACCCTGAAGGTGCAAAACAGAACAAATTACCATAGTTGAAGCAGACATCAGCCCTATTTACTTCTTAATATTTCAATTACCTAGGATTATAGCTGAATGGCTATAATAGGCAAACAAGAGCTCATAGCTCTTGAATGTTCAGAATTTCTATTTAGCTTTTACCAATTTTCCATTTGAGGAAACCCACCAAGCACATGCAAACTCCATGCCTATAGACTCTGAGGCGGGACTCAAACACGGACCCTTAAGGTGCAAGGCGACAGTGCTAACCACTAAGCCGCAGTGTCATCTTTAATCGTATTGAGCTCTCAAAATAAACCCACAGTGCATATATGCACATGAACTGTAGCCTATATTCTTATACGTAAAACATATTTAATTATAACAGGTGGAGTACACGTCAAGCCATATATTTTTTTACTTCTTAATAATTTATTTACTTAGGAGTAAACAGGAAATAAATAATAAATAGGATAGCCTGGGTCATTCATTATACCAGTAAATAAACACATTTATTCCACCCAGTCACGCAAGTTTATTAATGTATTTTTATTTTATTTAGATTTTTAGGGGAAACTAATTGTCTACACACAGAAGCACTTTTTAGTCCAACCAAATGGAGGGCTTTTGAGGGAACAATCTGGCAACCTCGAGTCTATAGTAGGCTAATGATAATAATAATATGGTCTTCTCTGTTTTAATCCATTTCTTCCTCTGTACTTTGGTGCATCTCTCAGCCTATTATATATGTTATATGTCTATATTATAGACTGATATGCAACCTATTTTTCAGAAGAAAAAAAACAGTACATTTTGCAGTATTTTTGTAGATTTTTATTATTAAATGCGGGATCACCCCGTCCGTGCTCACTGCCAAGTCTGCGCGTTTCTTTCTCAGACAGGGTTGCCAGATTGTGTTGCATAAATCCCAATAAACCGGTGTTAAATAAACTAGCATTTAAAAACATTTTTAAAACATACAAAAAAAATGAAAGCAACATTTTTACAAATCTCATATAATTATTACTGATATTATTGTCTATTCTTTGGTTTACACCAACCCACCGTGAATGTCATTTCACATACTTTAATTAGGGAAAAACGCACGATCTGGCAACACAAGACTAGTCACTGCTCTGAGCAGCTGCGACATCTGCTGGTTGACCTTTTGTTAAAATTTGCCTTGATTTAAACCAATGACAGACAGCAACGTGCTTTCAATTATTCAAAATCACAATGTTTAAACCATATTAAAATATGACACAATACTGCTATTTATATAAAACATTTGTCTTCCAAATGCAAGTTAGGGTTTGTCATACCTGGTCCATGTGTTCCATCACTTTGTGCATGTTTTTTGTATTCTCTCAGTTCCACAAACTCGTCTACACCACCTTATCCTGTGTACAGGGTTACGAGGGGCCTGGAGACTATCTCAGGAAACTTAGGGCACGAGGTGGTGTACACCCTGGACAGTGTGACAATCCATCATACAGCGCGCACACACACACACACGCTACATGTAATTTGGGGACACCAATTAGCCTAATCTGCATGTTTTTGGATTGTGGAAAAAAAACGAAGCACCCGGAGAAAACCCACCAAGCATGGAGAGAACATGCCAACTCCATGCACACAGACCTGAGGTGGGAATCGAACTCCGACTTTGGAGGTGTGAAGTGCTAAACACTAAGCCACCGTGCCACCACATGTCAAACTTCTCATCAACTAATTTAAAAACTTAAACTTAAACCTGAAACTTGAGTGAGTGTAAGAAGGGAAAACAAAATGGTAGTAAACAATGGGACTACTGATAAAGTTGAATATAGACTGAATTGTAGTGTACATGTACAGAGCCAAATAAATGCAGTTAACATCTAACCAGAAGTGCATAAATGGCCTATTTACAATTTATAACAATGTGTTATAACAAACAGAGATGCAGAAGAGAATAAAGTACAGTATATATAAATATGCAGTATAACTGTGCAACATTGTGCAGTGAATTTGACAGACGTGTCTGTCATGATATACAGTACATATGTACATACAGTATACTGTACTGTATGAGTTCTGAGCAATACGGTATATACAGATTAAATATGGTGGACTATACTGTATATCCATATGACCTTTTCTTAAAGTGTCACATCAATTGTAAACTTTGTCTGAAAGCAGATGTAAACAGTGTGCAGTGCTGATTTGTTTAGCCATTTGCACACACTTTAGTATTTGCATGAACTGACATTACCTGACAGTTTAAGCAATCTTTTGCCATTTTACCTGTACAACAAGGCAGCTTTGCTAAGTTTATTTTAAATACATCACTGCTGACTTATTAATATATTATAAATCTGCTCCATTGCAACCAGAGTCGGGACAAACATAAGATTTACATATGAGATTTCCATTCATTTAATAAACACACAAAACCTTTTTTCTCCATACAATGCATTATATAAAATTGCTAAATTTCTGGGTAACTGTTTATCACACATTTGCTTTTTAAAAATTCCATCTCACTTTACATGATTCCTTTACCTCACTAGATTTTAGAATGTTGCTGTTGGTATTTGTTCATTCAGCCACAAGAGCATTAGTGAGGTCAGGGGTGAGAAGGTCTGGGGTGCAGTCAGTGTTTTAGTTCAAAGAAAGTGTTTTCAATTGGGATTAGGTCAGGTCTCTGTGCTGTACTGCAGTACACTCTACCACAAGTTCTTTCATTCCAACTTTGGAAATCCTTGTCCTTAATGAGATATACACTTTAATGTGTTATTGAGGCTGCAGCTACTGTGAGAAGGGCCAAATTGTGATGGATAGACAACTGGGTCAGAGCAACTCCAAAACTGCAGCTTTTGTGGGATGTTCTGGTCTGCAATGGTCAGGACATACCAAAAGTGATCCAAGGAAGAAAACATTTACAACAGTATAACAGTCTATATACTGTATATAGACTGTTATAATGTTGTAAATATGCTTTACACATATTACACAAGATGCACAAATTACACTTTACACATTTTACACAAATAATGCAAAAAAAAGGTTATGCCTATTTCACTAAAATTCAGGCATATTGCACATAAAATAACATTTGAATGCTCAAGATTTATGCATATTGCAGAAAATAATTATACTGAAAATTTCACTAGTATTTAATGCCTGTATTGCTCTTAGGTAAAAACAGTTTTCAATCTATTTTTTGGTTTTTATTTTTCCGTTCCATCTTGATATAGCTATATGAAAATATTATGATAATATTATAAATATTATACTAATATAATTTAATTCAAATTCAATTAAAAAAAATTCATTCCTTACATCTACATACACATTTTAATTTGCAGTGAAATTCTTACATGACTGTTTGTGACCTAAAAATGAAATAAGAGAAGCAAATGTCAATAAAAAAAAAAGGAAAATATAAAATCTACAATATGTAGTAATTATTTTAGTTACAGTAAAAGAAAGTATAAAATAGAAATATATGAAAATATAAAAAATTATGAATATATATATATATATATATATATATATTGTACATTACAGTGTATATATATACATAGAGAGAGAGAGAGAGAGAGAGAGAGAGAGAGATAGAAAGTGTGTTGTTATACAGTTAGTAAAGCTGATTGGTTGACACTACGTTATAGGCGTGAATTGGCCAATCACGGAGCAGGAGGCGGGATCTGCCCTGAAAGCAGGAAGTGATGTGCCAGACGCGTCACATAATGTAAATGTGAATTAACGAGACGCGACTTTTGTGCTTTAAAAGGCAAATATTCTGTTTACTTATGAGTGTTTTTCGAGTTTCAGGGTTTAAGTATGATAGTATGCTTTTACTGTGTAATGAGGAAGTGTGTGTGTGTATACAGGCTGTGTTGTTAGCAGGTGAGGTAAACTTTAAGCTTCAGAGCTACACATGCTAGTCTGTGCTGGGAAATAAGAAGCAGGCTGAGAGGTAAAGAAGTGTCGCCGAGAAGCAAGGAAGAGGAGACCGCTCGGTGTGGAGGTTATGGCGCACAACCCCGAAACTCTTCCGTCAGACGCGGGTCTGGTCGCGGAGCTGTCCGTTTCCTTCCACGAGGAGCTCAGCGCGAGCATCCAGAGCGCCTTCGGTGTCGCCGGAGAGCTGGCGGTGGCCGAGGTCTCCAAACTGGTCGGGAAAGCGTTCCGCGATGTGCGCGATCAGCTGCACAAAACCCTGCTGGCGAACCGGAACCTCCAGGCGAGACTCAGCCTGACGCAGACGGAGCTTCGCGCTGCGCGGAGACGCGCGCCGGACACGCGCGATATCGCCGTCGGCACGAGCGAGTGTTTTAAACGGACGCACAGGGACGCGGTGTGTCAGATCGGACAGGACGTTAAACCTGATCTAACACGAGGACAGGATTTACTCCAGATCCGGGAGGGTGCAGGCCTGAGCTTTAACACTCCTGATCTTATAGTAACAGGTACAAGTCAAAACAAAACAACTTGCATGATCATTAAGAACATTAATAAATTATTAGCATCATAATAGTAGCTTCTAGTCAGAAGCCAACATGTACAGTAATACAAAAAATGTGTGAAGTTTATGCAACATGTTAGTGACCAATCTTGCTTCTCTAAAAATTTAAAGTTGCTAACCGTTTTGGAGAGATGATTTTATATGTTCCACAAAAATTGTCATTTTTTTATGAGGCGCCGTATAGGGCTTAAATCAAACTTCACTCACACATATATGAAACACTCACACATACATATATACAGTACTACTGACTGCTCAAACAACTACATATGACAAAGCGAACTGTAGCGGTGTAGGGAACAAGTGAACAACGAATCTTCAGTTTAGCGGGAAAAGGAATGAATAATTTCCTATAAGTCATTACATATCGCTGGAGTGTGAAAAAATGTAACTCGAAAAATAATTTATATTTTGTTATAATTATTATCGAGGACGACATCATATAAATAGGCCACAAAAATTTACATTTTAATTTAATTAAGAAACCATTCGTATTATATAGGCTATATATTATAGGCTAGTTATCTGTAAAATAAATACATAAATACACCTCCCTACATCATGTAACTGAATCGAATAATTTATTCGTAAGTTATAAACGTTTCAATACGTTATATATATTTTTAATGGTATCAGTTTTTGTTTCAATAATTATTCTATATTTAATGTCCGTAGTGTGAAATTTCCACAGCAGCAGCGACAGGTATCCGAGGTGCTTGTGTTACCATGGTAACGCAAGGAGGAAGTGACGTTGCATGGTGTTCTGAATGGTGGAATTTTGTAGAGTGAAGTTCCCTTAAAAGACATTTCCTGCGTAGGGTGTAGGGAGTAGGGAGTAGTAATTTAATGTATATGAACTTCATTCTCCCTGATTAGTAGCGTTCCTTAAATAGACCGTTAATGGACAGTTTAGAAGACAACGAGTGATTGATTTATCACTACAAAAGTGGGTGATATGGAGAGTCGGAACAATGTTTAAATTTCCGATTTAGAGTCCTGTGGGATTCCAGTGAGTTAGTTATTGTTCCGACATATTAGCCACAGATTTCGTGCTTCAATTCTCTTTTTGCAAATCATCACCTGCGTATTATATGCAGAAATATTCAGACATTATGTGGACAGTTCTGAATACGCCATGTGATTGAGCAGTGATGATCATTATACTGTCCTACTCTGTCTTCTAAACTGTCCAACAGCAGGCTGTTTACAAACCAGTACTACCATTCAGGGAGAATGAAGCGAAAAGTCCATCTACACTGAAATGACTTCCTTTTAAACTGAAATGCCTTCTGGTTACACTGAGAATCTCATAGGTGTGTGTGCGCGAAGAGTTTGTATGTATGTATGTGTGCGCGGAAAGTATGTATGTGTGTGTGCGCGGAAAGTATGTATGTGTGTGTGCGCGGAAAGTATGTATTTGTGTGTGTGTGTGTGAGAGAGTATGTATGCATGTGTGTGTGCGCGGAAAGTATGTATGTATGTGTGTGTGCGCGCGCGCGCGTATCTTATAGGTGTGTGTGCACATTTCATATGTAGTTGTTTGAGCAGTTAGTAGTATATATGTATGTGTGAGTGTTTCATGTGTGTGTGCATGAGTGAAGTTTGATTTAAGCCCTATACGGCGCCTCATAATTTTTCAGTGTTATACTCTCTCGCTTTAAAAAATAATCATTGAAAATGCAAATTATTTATATTTCTTAATAAATATTGATACTAAACTTGGTGTAAGCATTCAGGAGCCTGTAAAACTGCTTAGTTGACTAATTTTTTTTTTTTTTGTGAAAAGCTTAAAAAGCAGAATATATGTAGTGTCCGTAACCATGTCAGATTCATGTTGCAGTATCTTAACAATGTTGCATTTTAGAATGAAACACTCTTTCTGGTTTATGTCTTTTAATGCAAAATCTAAACTGGCCAAGTTTAATCTGAATGACAGTTAAGATCATTAAAAGTTGTGAATTCAACAAAGTTCCAGACACTACAGACATAAAAGAGCATGAAATTGTATTCAGCAAACATGTTACTTTTTATCCGTTATAAATATGTATTTACTGTATGTATGTATGTATGTATGTATATATATTTACAAAAAACTGAAGCATGGATCGGGAGATAAGAGGCATTAAATATTATGTAAAAAATTTATGATTTTATCTGAAAATTCACTTTTTCACCTACAGTTCGTGACACAAAATTTAATACCAATGTACATATTTTTTAATATTTAGTCAAAACTGACGCATAATCATATTAAAAAATATGAAAATTTAGCTTTCTATTAACTTTTCATGCGCATTTATCTTTGAATACGAATCCATATTCGTAAACATCTGAACATTTTAAGTTAAAAATCAAGTAGAAGCCCAAGACTAATCGATCTGTCACCTTTTAAGTAATTTCCTTAGCAAAAAGTGGAAATGACTGATTTATTGCCTCTTGATATTTTATCTTTAAACAGACATAAAAGAGGATCATCATGCTGTACAGGAAGACGCTTCACGTGCTGAGCGGGCGTGCATTGGGACGGCATTGGTACCCGAAGCGTCAGCGGCCCACATAAAGGGCTGTATGTCCTTCGAGTCTGGTCTTACAGCAAAGTTGGAGGAGGCTGATGAGTGTGCTCATCCGGACACCAAGTCCAACACCGAGCAGGAGATTATCTTAGACTCCCTCTCAGTGGCTCAGTCCAAGTTATTGGAGGTGTGGAGACCTGAACCACTGCCTCTTCAGAGCTGTCAATCAAACTCCTATGGTTCCTCTGGCAGCTCCGCTCTGGGTAAGTTTTGGTTTAAAGCACAGACGCGTTGCTTGACCTGTGTTTGCTATGTTAAAGGGGGGTTGGTTCCATCATGTGGACTTTAAAATAGTAAAAAAGGGTTTCAGCATACATAGTGTTTTTACAATATTAGTCAATTTATTATAACACAGGTTTAACATCCTGTGTTATAATTATAAAATCATAAATTATATTTCAACAAGTGCTCAAGTCGGCTTTGTCCATAAAAAGTTGATGAGATGATATGCTGTGAAATTAATCAGGTTTTTATAAAAAATCCTGTTCATATTTTTGGGTCGTAAATGTTTCCTAATAAGACAAATAATATAATAAATAAGTAATAAAATTGTAATATAATATATAATCTAAAAGAAACCCTTTTCTTTTGTCTCTGACTACCCCAGCAGCCAACACCTCTCTCTTCCAAGAAGATCTACCAGGCATGGACTTCCTGTCTTCAGCGTCCTCCGGCCAGCCAGACACCTGCCATATACAGCTTTCCCAGAGAGATGCTTCCTCCCTAACTAACCCCGCCCCTAATTCACTTTTCCTCAGTCACACCTCTGGACAAGGGCACGCCTCAGACCAGCCCTTTCCTACGCCGGAGGACGTGCACAGGTATCGCGGCCTCCTGCAGCCCAAACCAGCCAGCCATCAGCAGAGGAGTACCAGACGCAGCCTGTACCCGCCCGGACGAAGTCCGTTCCGCTGTTCTCAGTGCGGCCGAGACTTTAACCGCTTGGAGCACCTGAAGATCCATCAGAGGATCCATACTGGCGAGAAGCCGTACGCTTGCAGCGAGTGCACTGCACGGTTCAGACACTCATGGGCGCTCACACGCCACTTGCGCATCCACACGGGCGAGAAGCCGTATTTGTGCACGCAATGTGGGAAAAGCTTCCGGAACTGCGGCGGGCTGCGCTTCCATCAGAGGACACACGCGCGGCAAAGCGGCCTGACAAACAACAGACCCAATTTAGAGGATTACGGGAGGACGTGAGGGAGAGCTTTAAACATTTTTAGATTCTTTTTTGTTTCTAAGTTTGTTTGCATAAACAGGACTTTTCCATATTAGAGCATGGAGCATACTGTTGATATATAATCACCAAAATGTTATGACTCGACCATATTGGAAAGAAGGAAAAAATTTTGAAGAAAATTATTTTTTAAAAATTTCCGAGCATGAATTATGGCTATAATTCTGGTCATGATGAAAGCGGAAGAGATAAAGGTCATCAGTTGAATTTTACAATTGTTTTTTATATTATTTATAAAATTGTAAAATGATCCAAATTCAAACGCAGTAGATTTATCTAACCAAACGTACTGTGCGTGTATGTGGTATCCATAATGTGGTTCTCTCCTAAAATGTGGAAATGTGAGCAGCCTGTGTGGACCAACACTGATCAGCCATAACTTTAAAACCGTCAACATTAACACCACCTACCACAGGTTGTAGGTTTCTCTTGTGCCATGGTGCCTGGCATCGGGACATCAGCCTCAGGGTGCTGCGGGTTGAGGCATCAGAGGTCGGGGGGGATTTTATAGGCCAAGTCAACAACTTTGAACTGTTTGCTATGCTAAACCCCATACTGTACTATACATGACCGGCTGTGGTGCACTGGATATCTTTCTGTCACAGACAACGTTGAGTGTTCCAGGATACTTTAATCAGTTCACTAGTTTGTAATTGATATTCAGTGTTGCTCAAGTCAGGTTAATATTATGGCTGATCGGTGCCTTTCTTTTTTTTTTCTTTTTTTTTTTGACTTGTGTGGTGTGCGTGTGCAGTAAATTTTCGGTATGATAAAAAAAAAAAATTATGTGGATATCTTTAGTCATATTTTTCAGAGCCCCAGTGAACAGGTACCTAGCAGTAGTCAACTGTTGCATCTAGATGCTTTCAGGATGTCCGGTTTCTTCACGGTCAAAGAAGTGGACCAGCTCATCATCACAACTGACCAACAGGATGACACTCAACGGTTTTCAGAAGCTCTGTGACTGATTTGAAAGGCCACCATGAGTGCCAGAAAAGTGTTATAGAAACTATACAAATGATTGTATTTACTGTATTTTTTATGCATGTGTGAATTAAACTTTGAATCTCACTTTTTACTGGGACTCTTAGAAATGAAGTGTAGCAAAGTCTCAGAACATAAGTGTAGCAAATTGGGATTAAAGGCAGCTTTTATTCTTGGCCACCTGAATATATCACCCCTTTCGAATCTGAACTTTGATCTATAGATTCAGTAATTTGGGCAACATTTTCAGATATTTCTACGATCCGTGCTGAGCATTTTCACATTGGTCTACCAGGATCGATTCCAAAAACACTTGAAACAAAAGTCGGGAACCATGCCCATGTCCACTGAAAAAGGTGGTCCTGAGAACGATAAAGTGTACTCAGGCATGGATTTAATCAGATCTGAAACCAGTTGTACCTAAGAAAGGAAGTAGATCGCTGTTTAGATGTGATCTAAGGAAGGCTCATGAGAGCAACTATCTTGACATTTATTTTCCAAAATAGAAATATTAGGCAAAGCACGGAGGTTAACTGCCTTGTTCTTGTGTTTAATCATGGCTCTCAAACCAAGTAGATGCATACTGCCACCTGCTGTATGAGAAGATAATGTAAATACGCAAGTGTGCCCGAGAATGGAAGGTCAACATAATGTGAACGCTGGCTAGTGGGGGAGGAAGGAGGGAGGAGCAATCGTTCCTGGGTCTTGGACCAAATTAATCGTGGCTAATGTAAAAACGCACTTAGTCTATTATTATAGAAGTTGTATTTATGTGTGAACAAAAGGAGTAGGTAGACATTTGACATTTTCTTTTTGACTTTTTAAAGCTCCTTTTTTTAAGTGCCTGAGGCAATATTTCCCCTAAGTCCAATGTGAATTTGTCTTGTTTCAGATATCAGAAAAGGGAATTAAAGAGTTTCTGACTACTGATCTCTAAAACGGTTTCCACGTGCAAGTCTAAGCAAAATAATATTTCAGGATTACCTTAAACTTTACAAACATTTTTATTATTACAAAAGTCAAGATATATACATTGATAAAACTTCTGTTAAAAGAAAGAAGAATAAAAATTTGAATGTTTTGAGTGAGAATATCTAGGAATTCCTAGGAAATGTCTAGGAACGCAGAATAAATTAGATCTGAGCTTACAAAAATATATGTTTTTAATATGTGTGAATAAAATTGATCTTAAATATACTTATCTGTTTACATTTTTAGATTGTCCCCTTAATATATATTTATACACAGTGGTATTAAACTCAAGCTCATCAGGTTTGAAATCTCTGCCGCGCTGCTCTGGGTGCGGAGCAGGTTAGGGACCAGTACATGTCTTTGTCCTTTTTGCACTCCTCTGTCATCCTTAGACAGATAAAACAGTATCTATGCCTGCACTGTGCACAACTCACATACTTACACCCCTTCTCGTGCATCATTACGTTGTGACATTTGGGGCAGGCTCGGAAAACAGGACAACCGTACACTTTGCTGGTGGATTTCGTGACTCTGTCACAAGTCAGCAACAGTGAGACGACCTGGCACGACTGGTTGGTGCAGGTGCCGTCAGGACAAGGGTGGAGACAGAGCTCACACAGTGGTGTGGTAGAGCAGCGTGGGCACTGCAGTAATGAAGTGGGACGTCCTGCTGGAACCACTGCAGACTTCAGGGGGGAGGAACATGTTGGACACTGTAGAGCAGAGACAGCAATCATTACAGCAGGAACACATGAACTCTTACACCCGAAGGTAATTATAGGTAACTATTTTTCTCTAATAGTGGGCAGTTCCGCTGCATTAGTTTGGCATTACTTTTTATATAATAATTCAGATAATTTGTTGAGTTGTTGAGAGGATTATCCCATCTTCATACAACTTGGCACAGGTTTTACACCAAACCCGCTTCCTGATATTTCCCTTTAAATGCTATTCAGGCTTGGGACTGGCACTAAGGATTCCCTGCATCCATTGGCAGGGTCCAGGCATTGGTGGGGAATTAAACTTTTCCGCATAGTAGACGAGATGCCTACCACTAAGCTACCAATGCCTTTTAATTCAGACCATTTGTAATATGATTTGTCAGTGTTCTATAATATACTGTTATAAATAAAATCACCAAAGCCATTAACACCCCTTTCCCTTTGAGACCTTAATGAGTGTTCCACTATCAGGATAAATTACATTTCGATAACTGAATACCTACAACCACACAATGAATCCATCATATTTTCATTCATTTACCTATACCGCTTATCCTGTGAAAAAAGCTCTAAAGGGTCGTGAGGAACTTGTGGCCTAACCCAGGAGACTAAAAGGTCAAGGCGTGGTACACCCTGGACATGTACGCACACTAGGGCTAATTTGGGAACTGAACATGAGTGCCAAAAGCAGAGATCAGCATTCTTCCATATTGTGGTACATAAAGGATAATGAAATTGTGGGTATGAAAGCATTTATGTCTGGCTCACCATTCTGCTGTAATCTGGTTCCTTGGGCAGTGGCATCGGTGGTGGAGGTGTAGACTTCATTATCGCCTGTGCATAAAACATGAACCTTATTTAAGAGCTGTGATTAAGTTTCAATGGTTAAAAGTACTGTATACAGTTAGTCTAATTGGCCTGTCTTTCTGTTGTGGGAGGAAACCCACCAAGCACAGGTTATAACACACAAACCCCATACACACAGACCCCAGGCAGGAATCAAACCCTCGACTCTGGAGGTATGAGGTCTCAGTGCTAACCACGACACCGCTGTGCCGCTTAGATCCTTTTTAAGTGGAATAAAATGAAGCACCATGAGTGCCAACAGGCCAAAAGCAGGGATCAGCATCTCTATTGTGGAACATACTGTAGTGGAATGTGAAATTATTTGTGCATGGCCTACCATTCTGCTGTAATCTGCTTCATTAGGCAAGGGCAACTGTATACTTGGCGTAATCTGCATGCCTTTGAAGTGTTGGAGAAAACCTACCAAATATGAGGAGAACATGCAAACTCTATGCACACCGAGCTAACGCAAGGATCAAACCCCTGACCCTGGAGGTGCGAGGCCAGAGTCCTAACCACTACGCCATCATGCCACCTTAAATGAGATAAGATGAAGCTTTCACCTTTCCATCTAGGAACCTCTTTAGTCCAACTAGGGACTGTGGACGCCAATGGTGACTATTGTATTGATTCCCATTTGTATAACCATGGTAGGACATTCACACACTATGGGCAATTTGGAAACACCAATTTGCCTAATCTGCATGTCTTTAGACTGTGGGTGGAAACCCACCAAGCATGGGGAGAACATGCAAACTCTATGCACACAGACCGGATACGGGAATCGAACACAGGACCTGGACATGCAAGGCAACGATGCTAACCACTAAGCCGCCAAAATGGAGCGTATGCAGCAAAATAAACTGAACACGAGTGCCAAGAGCCTAAAAAGCAGAGATCAGCATCTCTATTGTGGTACATAGTGGAAATTTTAATTGTGAATATTTGCTCACCATTCTGCTGTAATCTGGATCCTTAGGCAGTGTCATTGACAATGGTAGCGTCAGCCTCTGTGTAGACATGTCCTTCACCGTCGTCTGCATAAAATATAAATCTTTCTAAAGGCTTGTTTCAAGTTTCAAGAGATACAGGTATACACTACACTGAACTTAACATCTTGCTCTGTACTATGGCTAAAAGCTAAACCTTGGTGTAGCCATGAAGTAGACTCTTACCTGCAGTGATGTGGGATTGTCTTGCTTGGGCGGATCATCTGCTCGTGATGAAGCTGGAAAATGTAGGGGTATTCGTTTGCGTTTATTAAAAAAATAGATACTGGTATTCATTTTCACTTTAACTCAGATCAAATCAGAGTGGCGCAGTTGTTCTAAAGCAAAAGTGAAACCTGGAGACGCAGGACTGTTCGTATTATTATTATTGACTTTAGAAGAGATGACTTTAGGAAAGCCCCAAATGGCATAATGTGGGTAAACATATGTATTGTGTTTATTGCATAGTGGCTTTAAGTATTCAAGATTCACTAATACATCATTTCCATATACAGAATTTGGAAATGAATTTCCATATACAAATGCATATACTGTAAATACACATGATGATCCTGTTAGTGGTCTTAAACATCCAGAACTAGACACAACCTCCTGTAAATATTGCTTGTCCTCACTCACCCACTATGTCTTTAAGAAAGAAAGCACATTTGAGAAACACATACCTGCTCCTCCCATCCCAGTGCTTTCTATGTCTTTTCCCCAGAGCTCCGTTTGGTTCCTCTCGAGCGCCTCGTCCTCAGACTGACACTCGCTGTCTTCACCTTTCTCGCTCGCGGCATGTCAGAGAATGAAAACAGGAGGTTCTGTCATTGCTATGAGTCGCCCCAGTGTCGGAGTTTCCTGATACATCAGCATAAACAACCCTAATGTACTGTAGATAAGTGGAAAGTCCCAGAATTTCACACAAACAGCACACGAGTGCCAGAAGAGGGTAGTAAAGTCATACACTTCACTAAAGTGGAGACCTTATAACATCTTTTAGTTATAGAAGGGGATATTTGTTGAGCTTTCTGATCCAATCCATTTCTGAAATCCCTAATTAATGTGATGGGGAAATACCGTGTATGGCCAAAATACAGGTGCTGATTTTAGTATATTATCTTTCAGAAGCTACTTCTGAAGTTTATGCGACATGGAAGTGACTGATCTTGCTTTCCTAAAAATTTCAAGTTGTTAACTTCAGCTGTTTTGGAGAGATGAGTTATACTGTCTCGCTTCAAACAATAATCATTTAAAATGCTAATTACTCATATTGATTCATAAGTATTAATAATAAAATTGGTGTAAGATTCCAGAAGCATGTGACCTGTAAAAATTATTATTTTTTTAATTAAAGCATTGCGTGCAAATTTTCATTTTAATCTATATCGGCCAGGTTTCATCTAAATGACAATTAAAACGATTCAGAAAAGTGACATACACATCATAAAAAGGCATGAAATTGGATTGAGCAAATGTGTTTATTTTATCTGATTAAAATATAAATGTATGAATATTTACAAAAAACAAAGAATGGATCGGGAAATAAGAAGCATAAAATATTTTTAAAAAATGGTTAGACGATTCTATCTGAAAGTTCACTTTTTCACCTGTGTGAGAGACTTTACTTAAGTCACAATATACAAAGTTTATGAATAGAAAATAATTTAAATCTGAGATTTAAAACTGTTTGCTTTTAATGATTGTAAAAATAATTGAATAGAATCTTAAACAGCTTGATTATATTTTAATTTCCTTTATGTGTCCAGTTCGTCAGGTTCGAAATCTCTGCCGTGCGGCTCTGGGTGCAGAACAAAACAGGGAATAGAAGTTTCCATCCTTTTTGCACTCTTCTGTCATTCTTAGGCAGATAAAACAGTAGCGATACCTGCACCGTTCACAATATACATATTTACACCCCCCCTGGTGCATTATTACATTGTAGCATTTGGGGCAGGATCGGAAAACAGGACAGCCGTACACGTTGCTGTCTCGTTTGGTGACTCTGTCACAAGTCAGCAACAGTGAGACGACCTGGCACGACTGGTTGGTACAGGTGGCGTCAGGACAAGGGTAGAGACAGAGCTCACACAGTGGTGTGGTAGAGCAGCGTGGGCACTGCAGTAATGAAGTGGGATGTCCTGCTGGAACCACTGCAGGCTTCAGGGGGGAGGAACATGTTGGACACTGTAGAGCAGAGACATGATACATTTTTATAGACCAGGGTCCTTAATACCTGTTCCTTACATCTTAGAACTACACATATGGCAACTCAAACAATATTTATCGACCAGCCAAAACATAGTGGTACATAGTGGAATATGAAATTGTGAATACAAAAGTATTTGTTTCTAGCTGACCTTTTTGCTGCAATCTGTCTCCTTGGGCAGTGGTCTTGGCAGTGGTGGTGCAGACATCACCTTTATTGTTGTCATAAAACACAAAAATAACATGAACCTTATTTAAGAGTTGCATTAAAGTTCCAAAAGTTAAAACCTCCTCCAGTTAGTCTAATCTGCATGTCTTTGGACTGTGGGAGGAAACCCACCAAGCAAGTGATGCACACAGACCCGAGGCAGGAATCAAACCCTCGACCCTGGAGGTGTGCGGTCCTGGTGCTAACCACTGTGCCGCTTATGGTTGTAACAATAGGAACTATTGTTGAGATGTTTTGTTGCAACCAGGACTGTTGTGCGTGTACGAAGAGTGAAAATAGAGCAGAGTGTTTGTTATACTTTAAGCAATACTACAAATAATGAAGTGCCTCCCACAGTTCGGCACAAAGATTAAGATATTCTGTGTCTTCATTTAAGAAAAGACCGAGAATATAACATATTGGCAGCGGATGAAAGCTGGTAGAAGCTACAGGCTAACAGGGTAAGGAATCGTACCGAGCTAACGTAAACAGACCCACCGCCGTTCGACATAGAGGGATTAAAACCACCTTCACCATCGTGCCTGGACTCTAGCAACCTCTCAAAGTCATGGAAACGTGGAGGGAAGAGTTTGTGCTTTATGTGGACTTAACTAATAAACGCAGAGGAAGACAGAAGTTCAGACTTTTCTGTTACTTAGTCGGTGAAAACGGCAGAGAACTGCTAGATACGCTAATGGGCGACACCGCTAAAGAAACGTCGAAGCTGGATGACGTCATTAATAAGTTCAATTCGCACTGCAACCCCAGCGTTAACGCGACTGTGGAACACTAACGTTTTTTCTTGAGAAACAATGGCACTAGCGAAACTATGGATGGTTATGTCACAGTGCTAAAACTGTGGGTAAAACATGCAAAAACATGCATACAGCTTTGCAGGGCGGCAGAATTGTCTTGAGAAAATAGCAAAACAACGTACTGTGATACCAATTAATCTCCTCAACCCCGATACAAGACTCAAAGACACAAAGACAGTATTGGTAATGTGTAATAAAACCAAACTGAGGCCACTGGGTAAAGGCAAACTTAGGTTACGAAATCCCAGAAACAAAAAACTATACCAATTAGAGTTCCAAGTGGTGGACCAAGGCTATACAGCACTGCTGTTAGGCAAAAAAGCCAGCGAGGCCATGAAACTCATAAAGGTGCAGTATGAGAATATTATGGCCGTAGATAGCATTGTTACCACAGAGAAGCCCATAATAGGAAAATGGACAATGGAACAAATCAAAGCAGATTATGCCGATGTGTTCACTAGCGATTTTTGCCTTGAGGGGGAATACGAAATCAAAGTTGACGACACTGTAAAGGCAGTGCAGCTACCAAAAAGACGTGTTAAAGTCGCTATGATGAAGCCGCTCAAGGAGGAACTGCAGGATCTACAACGTAGAGGCATTATCACGCCCGTAGAATGCGGCACTGATTGGATCAGCGGAATGGTTGTCATACAGAAACGAAGCACTTAAACGCAACCACTTCCAATTGCCAACTATTGAAGACATACTGCCGGATCTGTCCAAAGCCAAAGTTTTCACTGTTTGTGATGTTAAAAATGGCTTCTGGCATGTCAATCTAGAAGAAGAGTCTATAGTTATCTCTAGGACACCTTCTAACGGCAGATGGACTTAAAATTGACCCAGAGAAAGTTTGTGCCATTAAACAGATGCCTGAACCAACAGATGTGAAGGCAGTTCAAAGACTACTGGGTATGGTAAATTACCTAGCAAAGTTTTGCCCCCACCTCTTGGACCAGTACCAGGTGTTGGACAACTTAACATGAGGAAGCATTTCAGAAACTGAAAGAAACTATTTCTAATGCACCAGTGCTAAAATATTACAACCCTGACGACGAATTGACTGTACAGTGTGATGCCTCAGACACAGGTTTGGGTGCAGCACTTCTACAGAGTGGTAAGCCAGTCGCATTTGCAAGTAGAGCACTAGCACAAACCGAGCGCGGTTATGCGCAAATGGAGTTTCTAGCTGTAGTGTTTAGAATGGAAAAATTTCACCAATACACTTATGGTCGCAAAGTTACTGTACAAAGTGATCACAAGCCATTAGAAAACATAGTGAGAAAACCACTACTGAGTGTGCCCAAGAGACTGCAAAGTATGATGTTGCGTATTCAGAAGTACGACTTGGATGTAGTATATGTACCAGGAAAAAACATTCTAGCGCAGACACTTAGCAGAGCATATCTTCCTCAGTGTTCATCTTACGGCTCAGCTGAAGCTGAGATAGAGACTGTTAATATGGTGAACTGGGTACCAATTTCGAAAGATAGACTTCATGCAATCCGATCTACAACAGCTGATGATAAAACGCTACAGATCCTCATCAAAACAATATGCCAAGGTTGGCCAAAGGATAAAAACAAGACACCAATTGAAATCAGGCCTTGTTTCTCCCTACAAGAGGAGCTGGCATATCAGGATGGAATAGTGTTCAGGGGCGAACGTGTCATTGTTCCTAATGCACTACAGAAAGAGATCACTGGCCGTTTACATGCATCACACTTGGGGGTAGAGGAGTGCCTGCGGAGGGCCAGAGAATGTGTTTACTGGCAGGGCACGAATGAGCAGATCAAAACGTATATGGGCAAGTGTGACATTTGTAGGTCAGTAGACAACCAACAGCCAAAAGAAACTCTAATCACACACGATATGCCAAGAAAACCTTGGGCAAAGGTGGGCACAGATTTGTTTTCCTTTGACAACAGAGACTATCTCCTTACAATAGATTATTACTAAAATTTTTGGGAAATAGACGACTTGCCTGATACAAAGTCTACTACAGTTATAAAGAAACTGAAAGCCCAGTTTGCTTGCCAAGGCATTCCTGACGTTGTCAGGATAACGGACCTTAATACACATCACAAGAGTTCCATAAGTTCGGCCAGTTATGGGAGTTTCAACATAAAACGTCATCACCAGGTTAGCCTCAGAGTAATGGCAAAGCAGAGTCAGCTGTCAAGACTGCAAAAAGACTTTTGTGCAAAGCCAAAGCTGCTAGACAAGACCCATATCTTGCACTTCTGGACCATTGGAACACGCCGTCACAGGGCATAGATACAGTACCAGTCCAATTCAGAGGCTATTTAGCCGACGCACCAGGACACTCATGCCTACCAAAGCAAGCCTCCTGAAGGTTAAAGCGGAAGGAGCGTATCACACCCTGATAGACAGACAAAAATGTCAGCGTGCGTACTACAATCGATCTGACAAAGACCTAAACATCTTGAAACCAGGTGATTGTGTGAGAATACAGCCAATGGAACCACACACTGCCTGGAGGAAAGACAGAGTTCTGAAAGCAGTTGATGCTAGACCCCATGAAGTGCAACTAGAGGCTGGTGGTGTTATTAGAAAAAATGGGAAACACCTCAGACAAAGACAAAGCCAAAAGCAGAGATCAGCATTCCTATTGTGGTACATAAAGGACTATGAAATTGTGGGTATGAAAGCATTTATGTCTGGCTCACCATTCTGCTGTAATCTGGTTCCTTGGGCAGTGGCATTGGAGGTGGAGGTGTAGACATCATTATTGCCTGTGCATAAAACATGAACCTTATTTAAGAGCTGTGATTAAGTTTCAATGGTTAAAAGTACTGTATACAGTTAGCCTAATAGGCCTGTCTTTCTGTTGTGGGAGGAAACCCACCAAGCACAGGTTATAACACACAAACCCCATACACACAGACCCCAGGCAGGAATCAAACCCTCAACCCTGGAGGTGTGAGGTCACAGTGTTAACCACTACACCGCTGTACCACTTAGATCCTTTTTAAACGGAATAAAATGAAGCACCACGAGGGCCAACAGGCCAAAAGCAGAGATCAGCATCTCTATTGTGGAACATAATGGAATGTGAAATTATGAATATGAAATGATTTGTGCATGGCTTACCATTCTGCTGTAATCTGCTTCATTAGTCAGGGGTAGTGGCAGGGGCAAGAAATAGGAAGACATCACCCTTATCTGTGCATAAAACATGAACCTTATTTAAGACTTGTGTTTAAGTTGTTCGAGTATACAGTTGGCGTAATCTGCATGCCTTTGGAGTGTTGGAAAAAACCTACTAAACATGAGGAGAACATGCAAACAGACCTAATGCAAGGATCAAACCCCTGACCCTGGTGGTGCGAGGCCATACTAACCACTATGCCATCATGCCACTCAAATTAAATAAAATGAAGTTTACACCCATCCATCTAGGAACCTTTGTAGTCCAACTAGGGACTGTGGACGCCAATGGTGACCATTGTATTGATTCCCATTTGTAAAACCATGGTAGGACATTCACACACTATGGGCAATTTGGAAACACCAACTAGCCTAATCTGCATGTCTTTGGACTGTGGGAGGAAACCGGAGAACCCGGAGGAAACCCACCAAGCATGGGGAGAACATGCAAACTCTATGCACACAGACCGGATACGGGAATCAAACACAGGACCTGGACATGCAAGGCGACATTGCTAACCACTAAGCCACCGTGCCGCCATAATGGAGCGTATGCAGCAAAATAAACTGAACACGAGTACAAAAGTATTTGCTCACCATTCTGCTGTAATCTTGTTCCATAGGCAGTGTCATTGACAATGGTAGTGTCAGCCTCTGTGTAGACATGTCCTTCACCATCGTCTGCATAAAATATGAATCTTTTTAAAGGGTTGTTTCAAGTTTCAAGAGATACGGGTATACACTACAGTGCACTTGAAATCTTGCTCTGTACTATGGCTAAAAGCTAAACCTTGGTGTAGCCATGAAGTAGACTCTTACCTGCAGTGATGTGGAATTGTCTTGCTTGGGTGGATCATCTGCTCGTGATGAAGCTGGAAAATGTAGGGGTATTCTTTGCGTTCATTTAAAAATATAACGGTATTAATTTTCACTTTAACTTATTAGAGTGGCGCAGTTGTTATACTGTAAAGCAAAAGTGAAACCTGGAGACGCAGGACTGTTCGTATTATTATTATTGACTTTAGAAGAGATGACTTTAGGAAAGCCCCAGATGGCATAATGTTTCTTTGAGTGTTCAACATTCACTAATACTGTACATCATTTCCATATAAAAAATTTGGAAATGAATTTGTACTGTAAATACGCATGATGATCCTGTTAGTGGTCTTAATCATCCAGAACTAGACACAACCTCCTGTAAATATACTTGGCCTCACTCACACACTATGTCTTTAAGAAAGAAAGCACATTTGAGAAACACATACCTGCTCCTCCTATCCCAGTGCTCTCTATGTCTTTTCCCTCAGAGCTCCGTTTTGTTCCTCTCGAGCGCCTCGTCCTCAGACTGACACTCGCTGTCTTCACCTTTCTCGCTCGCGGCATGTCAGAGAATGAAAACAGGAGGTTCTGTCATTGCTATGAGTCGCCTGATGTAGATAAGTGGAAAGTCCCAGAATTTCACACAAACAGCACACGAGTGCCAGAAGAGGGTAGTAAAGTCATACACTTCACTAAAGTGGAGACCTTATAACATCTTTTAGTTATAGAAGGGGATATTTGTTGAGCTTTCTGATCCAATACATTTCTGAAATCCCTAATTAATGTGATGGGGAAATACCGTGTATGGCCAAAATACAGGTGCTGATTTAAACTATAATCATTTAAAATGCTAATTACTCATATTTATTTATGAGTATTGATAATAAAATTGGTGTAAGAAGCATATGACCTGTAAAAATTGTTTCTTAAATTAAAGCATTGCGTGCAAATTTTCATATTAATCTAAATTGGCCAGGTTTCATCTAAATGACAATTAAAATCAGAAAAAGATTTTAAAAAGTGACAGACACTACATAAAAGGGCATGAAACTGGATTGAGCAAATGTGTTCCTTTTATCTGATACAAATATAAATGTGTATGATGTTTACAGAAAACGAAGCATGGATCCAGACATAAGAAGCGTAAAATATTTTGAAAAATGGTTATATGATCTATCTGAAAGTTCACCTGTGTGAGAGACTTTACTTAAGTCACAATATACGGAGTTTATAATAATTTGAATCTAAGATTTAAAAATGTTTGCTTTTAATGATTGTGAAAATAATTGAATAGAATCTCAAACAGCTTGATTATATTTTAATTTCCTTTATGTGTCCAGTTTGTCGGGTTCGAAATCTCTGCCGTGCGGCTCTGGGTGAAGAACAAACCAGGGAATAGAAGTTTCCATCCTTTTTGCACTCTTCTGTCATTCTTAGGCAGATAAAACAGTAGCGATACCTGCACCGTTCACAATATACATATTTACACCCCCCCTGGTGCATTATTACATTGTAGCATTTGGGGCAGGATCGGAAAACAGGACAGCCGTACACGTTGCTTTTTGGATCGGTGACTCTGTCACAAGTCAGCAACAGTGAGACGACCTGGCACGACTGGTTGGTACAGGTGGCATTAGGGCAAGGGTAGAGACAGAGCTCACACAGTGGTGTGGTAGAGCAGCGTGGGCACTGCAGTAATGAAGTGGGACGTCCTGCTGGAACCACTGCAGGCTTCAGGGGGGAGGAACATGTTGGACACTGTAGAGCAGAGACATGATACATTTTTATAGACCAGGGTCCTTAATACCTGTTCCTTACATCTTAGAACTACACATCAGCTCTGTCACACCAGAGGCCATTTAAAACACTTTCATTTTGTTTGAAGTGAAGTAATGCATTTTGTTTTTTTATTATTTATAGAAATATGGCAACTCAAACAATATTTATTGACCGGTCAAAACATAGTGGTACATAGTGGAATATAAAATTGTGAATACAAAAGTATTCGTTTCTGGCTGACCTTTTTGCTGCAATCTGTCTCCTTGGGCAGTGGCCTTGGCAGTGTTGGTGCAGACATCACCTACATTGTTGTCATGAAACACAAAAATAACATGAACCTTATTTAAGAGTTGCATTTAAGTTCCAAGAGTTAAAACCTTCTTCATTTAATAATCTGCATGTTTTTGGACTGTGGGAGGAAACCCACCAAGCACTGGTTATAACATACAAACCCCACATACACGAGGCAGGAATCAAACCCTCGACCCTGGAGGTGTGAGGTCACAGTGCTAACCACTAGACCACTGCACCGCTTAGATCCTTTTTAAGTGAAACAAAACGAGTGCCAACAGGCCAAACGCGGAGCTCGGCATCTTGATTGCGGTCCATGAATATGAAAGAATTTGTGCATGGCTTCCTATTCTGCTGTAATCTGCTTCATTAGGCAGCGGCAGTTTAAGTGTAGACGTCGCAGTTGTTTTTATCTGTGCATAAAACATGAACCTTACGTAAGAGTTTAAAGCACAGAGTTAGCCTAATCTGCATGTCTTTGGACTGTGGAAGGAAACCGGAGAACTCGGAGGAAACCCACCAAGCAAACCGGGAGAACATGCAAACTTTTTGCACACAGACTGGATACAGGAATCGAACACAGGACATGGACGTGCAAGGCGACAATGCTAACCACTAAGCCACCAAAATTAAGCGTATGCAGCTAAATAAACTGAACACGAGTGCCAAGAGCCTAAAAAGAAGAGATCAGCATCTCTATTGTGGTACATAGTGGGATGTGAAATTGTTAAGATGAAAGTAACTGGCTCTTTAAGCAGTGTCATTAACAATGTGGTAGTGTCAGTGTCTGTGTAGACATGTCCTTCACCGCCGTCTGCATAAAATATGAGTCTTTTTAAAAAAGGTGTTTCAAGTTTCAAAAGATACGGGTATACACTACACTGCACTTAACATCTTGCTCTGTACTATGGCTAAAAGCTAAACCTTGGTGTAGCCATGAAGTAGACTCTTACCTGCAGTGATGTGGGATTGTCTTGCTTGGGCGGATCATCTGCTCGTGATGAAGCTGGAAAATGTAGGGGTATTCATTTGCGTTTATTAAACAAAAAAATACTGGTATTCATTTTCACTTTAACTCAGATCAAATCAGAGTGGCGCAGTTGTTTTAAAGCAAAAGTGAAACCTGGAGACGCAGGACTGTTCGTTATGATACTCATGATAACCTGGTTAGTGGTGTTACAGTATACATCCACAACTAAGAAGAAAGCACGTTTGAGAAACACATACCTGCTCCTCCCATCCCTATGCTCTCTATAACTTTATCCCTGAATGGTCCGTTTGGTTCCTCTCAAGCGCCTCGTCCTCACCCTGGCGCTCGCTGTCTTCTCCTTTTTTTCTCGCGGAATGAAAACAAGAGGTTGATTCCCGGTCAGGGAATGAAAACAAGAGGTTCTGTCATTGGTCTGTACAGCACACGAGTGCAAGGAGAGGGTAGTACATTCATACACTTTATTAAAGTAGATACCTTCAGATCTTTTAATTATAGAGAAAGATATTTGTTGAGGTTTCTGATTCAACATATTTCTGAAATTCCTAATCAATGTGATGGGGAAGAACCCTATATGGTCAAGAGTA
Source organism: Clarias gariepinus (assembly GCF_024256425.1). NCBI lineage: Eukaryota > Metazoa > Chordata > Actinopteri > Siluriformes > Clariidae > Clarias > Clarias gariepinus. Next base: position 18,561,296 of record NC_071123.1, on the reverse strand, counting down.
TACAGTATGAACACCTGAGCTCAAACCCATGGGTAATTCTTTCTCCGCTCAAACAATTACCATGAAGTGTCTAAGAGTTTTGTGCATGCTGGAGCATTAAAAACCCACCAAGCAAGGGGAACATGCAAACTCTACACACACAGCCCCAAGGCGGGATCCAAACCCAGGACCTGGAGGAGCAAGGCGACAGAACTAACCACTACGCCACTGTGCTGCCCTATTTTATTTGTAACTCTTGTAAATCTGTATATTTTTAACATTTGTATATCCCAAATTTTTATATTTGCATTTAATATAACATTTTTGTTTGCAAAAATGTATTTTGTTAATTTTGTTAATAACATAAATTAACAACAACAAAAAAAAAAACTAGCTTAACTTAGAGACCTAATTAGCTGGCTAGCTAATTAAGTCTCTTATAGCTAATGTTTTTTTTTGTCAGATGTGAATTTTTCAGTTTAGATATCGCAACAATGAAATGAAAATAAATAAATCATAGTCATAAAGAGTATTAAAATGCGGCCCCGTTGTGGGATTTATTAATAAATAGTTCATATTAAATTCCACTTCTATTTCCACTCACACCTAAGAGTTTATACATATATATTTTTTAAATAATAATAATCCGTAGTGTCTGTAACCATGTCAAACTCATGTTACAATATCTTTTTACATTTTAGAATAATACACTTTTTCTGGTTTATGTCTTTCTATGTGAAATCTTAATTAACCAAGTTTCATCTGAGTGACAGTTAAGATCATTGAAAGATTTGAATTTTAAAAGAAGTTCTGGACACTACAGACATAAAAGGGCATAAAATTGTATTTGGCAAACATGTTTCTTTTTATCTGATAAAAATATAAATGCATGTTTACAAAAAAGTTAAGCATGGAAGCACAGAGTGTTATATAATCCTATATGAAAATCCACTTTTTTACCTACTGTACTGTAGGTGAGTCACTTTTTTAGTGCCAGTACCATGTTTACCAAAGTTTTTAATCAGAATATTCTACATTTTATGAATGTTTTTTCCTTTTAATGATTGTGAAAATAATTGAATAGAATCTCAAACAGCTTGATTATATTTTAATTTCCTTTATGTGTCCAGTTTGTCAGGTTCGAAATCTCTGCCGTGCGGCTTTGGGTGCAGAACAAACCAGGGAATAGTAGTTTTTGTCCTTTTTGCACTCTCTTGTCATTCTTAGGCAGATAAAACAGTAGCGATACCTGCACTGTGGACAACGTACATATTTACACCCCTCCTGGTGCATTATTACACTGTAGCATTGGGGGCAGGATCGGAAAACAGGACAGCCGTACACGTTGCTGTCTCGATCGGTGACTCTGTCACAAGTCAGCAACAGTGAGACGACCTGGCACGACTGGTTGGTACAGGTGGCATTAGGGCAAGGGTAGAGACAGAGCTCACACAGTGGTGTGGTAGAGCAGCGTGGGCACTGCAGTAATGAAGTGGGACGTCCTGCTGGAACCACTGCAGGCTTCAGGGGGGAGGAACATGTTGGACACTGTAGAGCAGAGACATAAAAAATCTGATCATTTTGATTTATACATATTTTCTCACACATTTCATACTTGTCCCTCTAATTTTCTTTTGGTTCTGTAAATCTGCTCTGCAACAATGACCACTGTTAAAAGCACTATACAAATAAAAATTGAATTGAATAGTAATTGTTTTTTTTTTATTTAAAGCACTTTTATTGCTTTTATAAATGTAATCTGTGGTGGGTGCTCCAGTCAACATTCACACACTGGGGAGAACATGCAAACTCCATGTACACACAACTCCAAAGTGGGAATCAAACCCGGACCATGGAGGTGCTAACCACTAAATAGGTAAATAGCAAATATTAATCATACATGCAGTCCTTATTGCTTGTAATGTAAGTATTTTCAAATAAATCCTGATGGTTGTAATGATTTAAAAACCACCGTAATGTGGTGTGTCCAGCAGACCCATGAACTTTGGCTGATACACACAATCATGAACACCATACAAAGTTTAAAGCAACCTCTTACCTTCAGCGATGTGAGATTGTGTTGTTTGAATGGATCACTTTTCTGTGACAAATGTAAAATAGTTTTAGAATTCATTTGTTTTTATTCACAAATTCACTATTATTCATTTACAAGTACCAAACAACGGTTTCACTGGATTCCAGCCGAGTGGTGCAGGTAAGAAAGCAAAAGTGAAAGCTAACATTGTTTACAACAGCCAAAACTTTAATCACATTACATTTATGACGGGAAAAAAAACATGTGGGAAAACCCCACATGACCTCGTCCGTGTTGGATGTTACAGTATAAGTTCCCCTAGTGTGCCATTCCCCTAGTGTGCCATTTCCTGATCCTTTAGGAACAGCACTGACGTACTGTAGATCAGCGTCCCGAAATTCATAAACCAAGACGATTCTTTATCAGATATTTTAGATATAAAGAAGGCTTTCTTATCAAATACATTTCTGAAATATCTAATTCTGTGATGAGGAAATACACAATATGGACACCAAAGCTCACACCCATAGGCAAGCCTTTCTTTGTCCAAACACTTGTCATAAAGTTAAAAGTACAAGGACATTTTTTTTTTGTATTTAGGTAGAACCTTATACCTTTCAGCCAATGCACCGGCCATTATTCTAATATACAGTATAAATTAATCCATGCTATTTCCATCAAGCAGATCTTACACACATTTTGACTTTTACTTTTCACACTTGAAAGGAAATGCTTCCAAGATTTAATGTCCCAGTTTATCTATTTTTAGTCTAATTTTCATAATTATGGATAATGCATGCACTAAACCGTTAGCTCATCAGAAGTATTAGGAAGCAGAGGTTACACAATAGACAGGTTAACATCTGGTTAAATCATTCTCTTCATTAATACCGTGACCAACTGGATTTACAAAGAATGTTTACATAATAAAGGAGGGTGTTTTCAAACAATATAGGTTAATCAAAATTATAATCTATAGTGCACAGTTTTTCCCTTATTATTATTCTATTTTAAACCCTAACCCTATATTATACTGTACTATATGTATATTCACACTAGCCGGAGACAAATTGCTTGTGTTCCAATAAGTTACACAGTTTGTTTTAAAAAGGCAGAGGAAAAACCAAAGGCACCAACAATCCTTGATACTTCTTCCCAGTTTTGGTTTAATTAGAGGGCATACATGACAAGATGATGAAACATTATGACGATTCCTGTTTTACTAAATTATACAATAAATGGAAACAAACTGCAAGCAGAAATTCTAAGAACCTCTTTCAATAATGCTAGAAATTCTTTCCATCTAGGAACATCTATACTCCAACTAGGGACCATGGAGGCCCATGAATTTAATCATTACTGCATCATACCTAATTTAAATATCAGTTCAAATTACCTTGTCCTGCTGTAGTTTTTTTTTTTGTCCTTGGTTAAGTAAAGTACATTTATTATGCATATATGGATTTATTAAGTAAATTCTTCATCGATTGTCCAAAACAGGACTTCATGTACTTAATAAATTACCCATAATACTTATTTAGTTAAAAATCTTTTTAATGCACACAAAACAAGCAAATGAAAACTGGTTTATGTCTTAAGTTAGCTCTATCACATTTTTTGGAAACTGTGTGAAACTCCATAAAAACACCTCAGAAATACAAAGATAACAAAAGATCTTCAACAAACCATTACATGAGTAAAAGCAATTTTTAGGTACTAGAACTCAACAGTCCACTCCCAAGTGACTATATAAATGCATTTGTATCCTGCTCTGGGATTGAGGCTGAGATTGTCTATTTTATCAAGCTATTTGTGCAGACGACTTTTCTTCATGCACCAAATTCAGAGCTCGAAGTTTACTGCAAAGTAGTACAAAGTAGTACAAAGTAGTACAAAGTGTAAATTCTGTAAACTATCTCTCCAAAATCTGAAAAAAAACAACAACACAAAACTGAAAAATCTGGTGATTGTGTCAGACCTTAAAGCTAGTTTGACCTGATATGTTCTTCTCAGTTGGTCTAGACGTATTCAGGACAGCAAATAGGAATACGTACTGTATGTGATGATTTTCTTTTTTATCACTTAAGGCTTAGTTGCTTTTAAATCCAAGCAAATGGATGACAGAAGTATAAATGTGTTCAAAACTCCAGTAACATTTGTTTAGTACCAATAGACTGATAATATTACCAGTAATGCTTATGGGTATACTGTAGGTATGCATCAAAGTCTCAAAGTCTTCTTCAGAAAGTTACCCCAGTTCGACTTGTAAGACCTTTTTGTTTTTTTGTTTTTTGGAGATTTCATTTGCATTTTGGCGAGCAGAATTCTTAAGTGTGTGTTTGTCATCCCTTGATTACAACCATCCTGTAAAGGTTGCACAAGGCAATCGATCAAGGTCAGAGTGTCACAAGTGAGAGTGATATTTTGGAAGAGTCTGAAGGATGGTCATCGTGAAGAAGGCCCTCAGTGTGGTTCCTGTGAAATGAGACAGAAAACAGTTAATTGGATTTCTTCACAATTTAAACATTGGTGCTTGTATAGTTAGTTAAACTTAGAAATGTGGTTAGCATTCATGCTGACCTTTGTGTCTTTGTTTCTGCAAGTTTGGTGCTCCTCTGGATCTGTAACTATTTGCTGGTCAATGGGACAGACCATCTTTAGATCTATTGGCTCCTCTATCTGTGCTTTGGGAGCTGGAGATTTCCACCTCTGTGGTGGCTCCTCTGATTCCATTCTGTGCCTCTGTCTCTCTGTACGGACCAGGCTGATAACCGATGGCCTGAGACTTATCTCGTTCCTTTCTGTTGCTTTGTCAAGTTCTGGCCTAAAACCTGATTCAGATCTAGAAACACAATCTAAGCTGAAACCAGAATGCTTTTGGTGCGTGTTGAACCCTCCTTGGGATTTCTCTTCCTTCTCTGAGGCCGTGTTTGGCTGTGTATTCTTCACATGCTGCTGGACTGCTGGCTCTGAAATCGTGATATGGACTGTGCTCCCATTCCCCTTCTTTTGCTTAATTTTCTGCTCTGCTCTATTTTCCTGAAACTCTTCATTTTTCCTTCTTTCTCCAAACACCTGAGATGGATAACGCCCTCCTACTGTGTCTGCCTGTAAGCCACCAGGGCTGGGGTTTGTAAGTTTTGAGCTCCAAATCTCCAGTGGAGGCACGGATAGCTGCTGGATGCAGTGGTAGAGGGATGGATAGTCTACGTATTTAAACTTTGGCACCTTGTCCTTAGGGCTGCTGGGGCGGTGTGCTGGTACCTTTCTGAGCGGGCACGAGGCTAGCCAGCCCTCCAGTGGTGGAACAGATAGCTGCTTGATGCACTGGTGTAGTGAGGGAAAGTCAACATACTGGAAGCGAGGCACCTTGCAGGGAACATCTGAGTGCTCTTCCTTTTTGACTCTTGTAGTAATCACTGAGGCACCTGGTTCTCTTCTGACCTGTCTGGTCTCACTGTTGCGCTCCGGCTGGATGGCTGAGGTGGAGAGTTTGGAATTGCTAACCCCAGCATGAGGGAGATACCGCTGGTTGTCCATGTGTGGATCTGCAAAATTACTTTTTAGTCTCCTATCAGGACAAAAATATGGGGGGTGGGGGGTGGATAAAAACAAGTTTACAGAAGTTTAAAGCATGCATTTGAGTATATGCATTTACATATATCCTTAGGGTGGGTTATATACATTGTCATAATATGAGTTATATGAATACAATGCATCTAATACACTATGGCGGCTTAGTCGTTAGCACAGGGTCCAGATCCAGGGTTTGTGTTCGATTCCCACTTCAGGATCTGTGTGCATGGAGTTTGCTTGGTGGGTTTCCTCCAGGTACTCAAAATTCCTCTCACAGTCCAAAGACGTTCCCATTTTTACCACTCCCGTACAAATGCGAATAAATACAATACAATGGTCACCACTAGCCTCCTAGATGGATGGACAAGCTGCACTATGGTTGCAGCCGTACTGGTGGGACAGATATTTATAATGATTCATTTACTCTTCTTTAGTAACTGCTTTATCATGGTCATGGTTGTGGTAGTTGTGAGTCTTTGTAGTCCATCACAGGGCGCCATGCACCCAAATATCCACCCTTCTGAGCATTTTATTGTGTAGCCAGTCCACCTACTGGGAGGAAACTACTGTAGAAACCTGGAGGAATCCATACGTTGAGGAGTTTACGAGTGCCCTGGGGAGCATGGAACTCGAAAGCAACAATCCTAACCCTGTGCCAAGTCTTTCTTTTATCTAAAACGCCATCGTGTCTCCTCTTAATAGCAATAGTTTGAAATATGAGCCCACACACCAGTGTGCGACTCTTTCTCTCTTCGTGGAAAGTTATTGCTGCATGTCAAGCCTACACTATCGCTTACAACAACTGACTCCATGCTCCATTTAAGCCCAGACAGCTAGGATACAAAAGGCATTTATTCGACAAAACTGTGTGAATTAGCCTGGGCACAATATGCAGGCGCCACAGCAACAAGGGCAAGCCAAAGAATAACTCAGCTCAGTCTGAGCAAAGAAAAGGGGCCATGCAATAACTTGTGGAGATGTGGGTGAGAAGGAGTATTAGATGGCAAACATGGCTTGTTGCCCAAAACTTTAGAACGTATTTACTGATTTGGAGAGAGAGAGAGAGAGAGAGAGAGAGAGAGAGAGAGTATGTGTGTCATGAGTATAAATAGCTCTGCAGGTATGAACTGAAGAAGAAAAGTAGGTCAGCCTCAGAGTGATCGCCTTCGCCAGGGGGCCCAAAACAAAATATCTGTCTCATATACTCACCACGATCTTCTGTTGTCAGCACGCTGGCGAGGGAAATAGTGCCAAAACACTCGATACTCCTCCACAAAAGGCTAAGAGCGACCTGATGCTGGTGACCTTCTTCTAGAGACACAGGAAAGTGTTTCATTTTACATGAATGCATTTGTTAACGTTAGCACTTCAGTAAGTTCATTGGGTTTTTGTTTTGTCCATGTGTTCCTTAAACCTAATATGATCCATAATTCAAGGAACGGCTAAATCCGGCAGCTAATTCGAGTTTGTGGTTTCATACGAGCCTGAGATTTCATTTCTGCTGATTGTAGTGGCTCTGTGACACCATTCAAAGGTTTGGGGCACAAGAAGAAAAAAAAAAAAACAGGTCACCTAACATCTTTCACTAACATATTGTGAAGGCTGTGGTTTGCTAGGGGAAAGAGTCTGCCATAACAGCACAAACCACGCTCCGTCGCTAGCAACAAGTTAAATTAAGGTCACGTGCAACCGTTTTTTTTGTTTCCCCCCGCATACAAACCCTCTCTGGAAATTACCTTGGCACTCGGAAAGAAAAGCACACGAGAACTGGATGCATGCCAGTGTGAGAGGAGGGATCTCCTTGATCACACTTGGGCTGCCACCCAGACGGCACACTGCTGCGCAGCACAGTATGTCAGTAGAGCCAAACACTATTTTAATACAGGCCTATTAGTGGAGTCGCATTTTTCCATGTTTGTGGTTATTGATGTTAAAATATATCAGAAAGTTAGCATCCATTTATCTAAAATAATAAACATTCCACTGATTTTAAGAAGGAGTAACAGAGTTTCTGTGCATGTTCCTCCTGCATAGTGGATTGGTAATGCAGGATGTATGTGCATGGTCTACATGTATGAATAAATGTTTTATGTTATATTTTCCAACTAAAAGTTTATGAAACAGAATTTTTTTGTCATTTATAGGTCTGGAGAATTAAAAAAAAAAAAATTCACAATCCATATTTAGAAATGTTTGATGAATGCACACAGTTATAGTATCCTACATAGCTACATAAGACCATTGTATAGGTACTATTTAAGCCTTCTGGATGTGTGCGTGTGTGTGTGTGTGTGTGTGTGAGTGGAACTGGGTCACGCATGCTGGCCTACATTTCGAGGGTTTGTTGTCTTCTTTTATTTCCCCTCCATGCGTTTGTATTCGGGCTGACCCCGCCCTCTACCAGTAACCAAGCAACCAAGGTTTTTTCTTTTTTTACCCCTTTTTTTCTTTTTAATGATAATTAAACATATTTTAATACTTGTTCTACATCAGAGTACCTACTTATTACTAGTTATACTTAATACTAAGCACTCTTGAATGCTTAAATTGTAATCGCATTATTATTTATTTTCTGTCCCAAGTGTGAAGTGAGAAATTATGCCAATCTGGCAACCTTCTGAAGTGCATGCTATGACTTTTTATCATTTTAATCAGTATCATAAACCTTGAACAGGAAATGACCTGAAAACAAAGCAGCACACGGTTTGCAAATCAACATGAGGGAAGTTTAGAACAGCACGCAAAGTTATATACTGTATTTATATATATATACATACACACTCTCGCTCTTTACCCTGTACATGGGCTTGTGGGGGGCCTGGAGCCTAATCCCAGGAGACTGAGGGCATGAGGTGGGATACACCTTGGACGGGGTGCCAATGTATTGCAGGGCACACACACTTTCACACACTATGGGCAATTGAAAATATGGGAATAAGCCTAATCTGCATGTTTTTTGGACTGCTGGAGGAAACCGGAGTACGCGGAGGAAACCCATCAAGCACAGGGAGAACATGCAAAAACATTATAGACCATGCACAAGGAGGTGACCATCTCTGGAGGTGGTTCAGGAGTTTATACAAAGTTTAGATGAGATTGTTTAAAGGTTATTTACAAATCTGCAACTTTTATTATTATTACTATTATTTTTATTACTATTATTATTATTATTATTATTAAATTTCTACATAATCTTGTTTTTTTTTTTTTTTTAGAATGAACAAGTTTCCAAAGTTTTACCTCCTCTTCTCCTGATCAGTGTAACTCCGTAATGACTGAGTCCTCCGTTATGTCTTGCATTGTCTTCTAAAACAAACAAAAGACACTAACATCTACATCTGGTGTCAGTCCAACACCATCCCTTCCCCACAGTCGTTTAAAAACAATTATTATTTTCCCTCTTATATTTTTCTTTTCACGTAAATAAGTCCAGTATCTAATCTGAGTGTTTATCCCGTCTCTAACACCAGACTGTCTCTGCGCTCATATCAGTCGCTTCATGTGTTGGACCCGATTTCGCGTTCTGAGACCGTCCAATCACAGGCTAGTCCTGCTTTTAGGCCCCGCCCAGAGAATCTGATTTTGTCCAATGAGAGGCATCGGTTCGGGCGATGGGCGGGGCTTAGGTGCCCTAGTTCTGAAGGTGGACACGTCATCGCGTTTGTCGGAAATACAGTTCCATTGGGGTAAATGAGTGGAAGCGAGTTTATTGTTAATTTGAGTTTATATCTCTTCATTCTACATTCTAGAAAAAAACCCTCTGTTTTAAAACTTTTAAATAACACATGAAATTATGTAATTCAGTCAATTGTTATTTTAATACACCAAAATCAGCTGATCTGGAAAAGTTTGCACTTGTAATGTCAAGTGCATTTGTAAAACCCATCCAGCTCCATGAAGAAATTGTCTCTCAGGAAGACCTTCTCAGGAAATCAAGACCAAAACTTACCTCTGCTGCAGAGGAGAAGTTCATTTAGATTCACCAGCATCAGAAATCACCAATTAACAAACAGCACCTCAGATTAGAGCCGTTATGAAGCTTTACAGAGCAGAAGTAGCAGATATACATCTCAATATCAACTGTTCAGAGGAGATTATTTAATATCTTGGATGTCTTCAGTAAAATAAAAATCAGGAAAGGGGAACACACCTGCGAATGTAGTGTGGGAATGAAAACACACAGCACGATGCCCCATTGTCATTCACTATATATATATTCCGTGTCATTTATGAACTACAGGCAATTCGGGGAACACCAATTTACATAACTTGCATGTCTTTGCACAGTGGGAGGAAACCAGGATACGCAGAGGAAGCCCACCAAGCACAGGGAGAACATGCAAACTCCACACACACAGACCCAAGCCGGGAATCAAACCCTGACCCTGGAGGTGCAAGGCAACAGGGCTAACCACTAGGTCACCATCCCACTGATATAAACCGTTTACTTTGTGGTCGATACCGCAGATACCTTCATATCCTCTGGAAGGGGATTTCATTAGTTTCCAATAGATTCCAATATAATCTGTATTCTAATGAGAGATGTTTTTCCAGGGAATAATGTACATGTTTATTATTGATGTTTGGATTAGTAATATAGGCTGAGGTTATTTGTGACCCCAAAAATTGTTATAACTATTGATTGACATTTAAAAAAAGAAAAGAAATTAAGAGTTCAAATTATCATTACTTAACAGTAAACATTAAAACAGTATGCTATCAATAATAACTGTATCTACAGTACATTACATATACAGACAGACTTCTCTTTACATTCCCTTTAATTTAAACAAAGTCAATTTCAAATAAACTTATAAGGGTAGTACAGTAATGGTGTGTGTGTTTGCAAGAGAGGGGGAGGATTACTATCACCTTTATGCAAATTAATAAAAACAAAGCATTTTTTTTCCACTAAGACCAATTATTATTTTTTTATTCTTTATTTCTGGAAAAAATTTAATTACCATTATTTACAAAAAAAGCTCAAGATGCTCACTAAGACCATGCTTGCTAAGACCAATTTTATTTACATAGCGATATCTCAGATTCACAGGCTGACATTAACTACTGTACATTCTACAGTGACAGAACCCTGCAGTAGAAAACATGGCCTACTTCAGAACCTGAACAAACAGTTAAGCTCAGCACACAAAGACGTGGCAGGTGATCCTGCAGTCCAGCAAAACTGCACCTGGAGGAATAACAACATCCAAGAACCCTTGGCAAAGTTTCCCTGAGCTCCATATATCAGCTTGAATGTTGTGCATCATCGTGGAGGTGATGAACAAGACATTCAGGCTTTGTCATGATAAGAAAACGGGATTGCACGTCACAATACATGTACACATGGTCGGATGATAAAAACGTCGTAAGTGTGTGTGATAACAGGATTTCCTGTTAGGCTGAACGTTTTGATTATATTAACTTTGGGGCAAGAATTTTTTTAATTGATATTATACAGCAAGCTATAAAAAGCTTTATAAAGCATCTGAAAAGGTTGAGAGAGTTTTATCCTGTTCTTTCGGCTACAGAATTTGATATCTTATTGTGTAATCTTGGCCACCCGTAACGTTGGTTGAAATTCGGAAATTAAAACAGTTTTTCCAAAATGAACACAAAGTGTAGAAATTTAGTTAAAATGTGACACACTCTTATCTCTCTCAGTTATACTGCTCTAACTTGTAATATTCTAAGCAAATAACGTAAATACTCGTTAAAAAAGACTCTTTTTTTAGTTTCCTCCACTTTTTTACAAAATGAAATGTAAAAACATCCACAAATCATAATCATACATCATACGTAATCTTTTAATCAATTTCTTTGTCCTTTTGTCAATTCGTAATTATCTTCAATAGAAATCTGATTTAAACACCGACTACAACTACAAAGCTTTATTTTTTTTAGATACACATCTAAACAGGCATTAGTTAGTGTATTGGCTACATTCTGGTTTAATCTGTGGCAGAATGGCAGTGGGTCATATGGAGAGGCTGAAGCAGTATAATATCCTTGGGGGGGAAAAACATCTCTGAAAGTATGTTTTGGGAGCATCAGAGAGTAGTAGGGGTATGAGGAAATAAGGGCATCTTCTTTCGTCCCACCCAATCCTGAATTATGCCTGAATCCGTTCCTGAGTGCCAGAGGTCCGTGTGCAGCTGGCGGGGGGAAGATAAGCATCACTGCCTGCATGGCAACAAAGGAACATGAGGTTACGATTCAATGTGCAAATGAATATTCATGAACTACTTTTAGAAATGGTCTGCTCCCATATATGTGTGTGTGTGTGTTTTAAAGGTTTATATTATTGATAGGAATTGTGTCTCTTTTCATACAGTACACAACATTGTTTTATTCCGGCACCAGACATGATTGTAAGTAAAGCCTGTGATCATTTCAATATAATATTCTGCATTGCATTTGTTTAACAAATGGCAAAAAAACAACAAGATGTTTTATATATTTGCACCGACTAAGCTTCACTAATCACTCCTGCATGAATATTATTGTGTACTGTAATAAGGCACATGCTGAGAGATGAGAGTTTTCTCTGAAAGCATCAGGGTATCTATTTGTCTTGTCCTCATTTCCAAGAAAGCAGCTCTTTAGACAAGAGAGACGGATCATAATGTTCACCTAAAAGTGTGGGCTCGTTTATTATTAAACAGCTCCTAAGTGCAAAACAGCAATACACACTTCTCCTCATCCAGATTGCAGTTGATGTTTCTGATTGAATTAATGTTGTGCAAAATATGAAATGCACAACATAAAATTTAGCAAGTAGAAATAACAATGATGATGATTAAACCAAGTGCATGCAATCACAATCAAGGCAGTAGTTATTTATGTACTTTTTTTTATATAATCTTAATTCTCCAACCTAGTTTAAGCAATTTAGGAAATTTATAAGTCAGAAATGTAGGCAGTACTGCAATGCAGGTGTGTGCATCTTCTGTAATCCGACAGGGGGCGCTGCAGAACAGCAGTTTGATTAAATAGCAGTTTAATGAGAAGTACTGTAACTCTATGTCCTGACTACTTCTAAATCACTTTTTTTTAACAAAAATGTAACAGTAATTTTTGTATATTTTTTAAAATGAGGTCTTTTTTATTTTCAAAATTAGAATTAGACTCATAAAGAAAATTGAAATCAGAATTATAAAAAGAGAACATTATATTATTTAGACATATGTGCTGCCCTGTTTAAAAAAAAGGAAATCAAGGGATTATTTAAAAAAATAGCATTATTAGCATTTTATATTAAATAAAACTTTAAGCTTTCAGCTGCTCCTGTCGAGGGGTCGCCACAGCGGACCAACCTATCTACACACAACTTGGCACAGGTTTTACTCCCGATGCCCTTCCACCGGGACCGACAGTGCATGCAGCTGCTGGGTAGTTTGGGGTGGACGTAGGGTTAAGGATCTTCTTCCCTGATCCACAGCAGAACCCAATGGCAGCGGGGCTCGAACCCAACTCAGATTTAAAATCTTGATTCTGCCACCACTGCCCTAACCTTTTGCATATTAAATATAAAAATTCAAATGTACATTACCATTTATATCTGATAAGACTTCCGCCAGAGCTTTTGAATGATTTTTTTTTTTTTTTTGCAAAGTAAATGAATGTACAGTTCTTGCATATACAGTACCTAAACCTCTTTCTTTAACCCATCTTCTTTTGTCGGTCCAGAAAGCGTTGTCTTCTGTCCACAGGAATCTCCTCCAAGCTGATGCCATGGTTACTCGCCCTGTGTGACATCACATTACACAGATTTATGCCACTGTAACATGACCCAGGACTTATAAAGCCTTATAGGATTGTGTCATCAGAGAGGGTTTGTGCATGTCCGACTCTCACCCTGGAGTGAGATCTGGTGGAATAGGCAGGGGCTTGGTGAATCCGTCCTTTCCAACTAACCAAAATGTCTCCTCGACTCCTTTTCCCTGATCACAAGGAACAATGTAAATATAAGGGATAGAACGCAGCAGGATTTGGTGTTATAGGAAAATAATCAACAACAGGAGTATGTGGTGCAGATCCTTGTGAAATGGGATTACTGGGACCATTCCAAAGTTTATAATTTTCCTGTTAACCATGAGTTTAATTTTCCATATTGTGGAATGTTGTGCATGCTGAGATATCAGTACAGCTGTCCAAGTATTGAAAATATTACAACCATGCTGTTATTCAGGACCTCAAATGTGATACAGCTTTTATATATTCATTCCACAAACCCCATTTATTATCAACAGATTATGATTTGTATTTCTTTTATTTAACCAGATATTTTGCTCCACCAACACATATCCTTCCATAACTGGCGGAACCAACTAACTGCGACTGGCGCAGCAGGCGCCCAACAATTACTACTAACAGGGGTAACTACTGTATATAGCCAAAAGGTGAGGAAAATGAACCATGGAGATTGTGGACAGTCCTGTAAATCTTAAATCTCATAAGTTGGTATTTATGTTACCACTTATTCCACTTTAAAATATAAGCTACATTAATTTCCAGTTAAATTCCAAACTGCATTAAATGGAAACCTAGTTCACTAGGGAATAAAATAACTTGTTCTACACACTAAATAGTGCCCTTGATCAGGGATTACAGAGGAATTTGGGTTTCAGCCGTGTGTTACAAGCTAGTTATCTTTGTAGCTTGCCTAAGGTGTGAATAAAACAAACATAGAGGGAATTCGAAATGACGAGTGTTGTTGCGGACAACATAACATTATCAGATGTGTTTTTTTGCTGAAAGTGCTTCTGTAAGTGGTTTTCAATGTGAGATTTGGCAGGCAGCTGCTCTCTCCGTAGCACTGCTCAGACATACTTATACCCAAAGTGTTAGTGTAATGGTTAATGGTTATTAGAACACTTATGACATGGAGTGAAACATATAGTCAACTGTCCCAGTGCTGTTACCGTCTATTATACATACTAATGGAAAGTCTTATGTCCAATCAGATTGTTGTATAATTAATGTTATAAAATATCCGTGAAACAATTCATAACAGACACAGAACTGTTGCTTTAAAGGGGTCATCCAGTCCCATTTTTCATTAAATGTTATTATGATTCTTTAGGGTCCTAATGAAAATTTTGTAATATACTTTAATTAAAAATTCTCAATGGTTGTGTAAAAAAACACTACTTTTACCTGGTAAAAACTAGCTCTGTTCTCAGCAACCTATTTCAGTACATGCTCCTTTAAATGCTTATGATCTCTGCTGAGCCTGCCCCCCCTGGTCCCCCCCCCCTCTGTGGGGCGTGTCTTCACAACACACGTGGGGTATAGCCACAGGAGTGTAGTCCAGTGTGGGCAATGCTATGGACTGCATTACCCACAAAGCATTACCCACAAAGCATTTTGCTCCAGCTGCGAAAAACAATGGCCGACAACTTCTTCTCACTCGGGGCGGGTCTTTGCTAAAACACCAGTGTCAATCAACTATAGTAGGAGCGGCCTCTGTCGGTATGGCGTCACACGGCAAGGCATTTGCGATTGGCCTGATTTCAGAAGGGGCATGTTATTGTAATAAATGAAAAGAAAATCACTGGGCGGCTCTTTATCATCGTAGAGTGGTTGTGTACGCACTCTCCTAACACACAGTTCAGTCCAAACAGCTTGAAAAAGTGCATGTAGGACCGTATGACCCCTTTAAATATATATATATATATATATATATATATATTGAACACTCCCTGGCCAATCAGATTACAGAATTTAACAGCACCACAGTATAAAAGGTGTGTGTTAACTCTACCTTAAGTTCTGTTTTTCCCCTGGAACTCAGCTGGTATCCGAGGTTGAGCTCTCTCAGGATGTCGACTGTGCTCTGGTTGACATGTATTCTGTAAGCTGCAGGTATCACAAGCAACACCATTAAAAAAAAAGGCAACGTAGGAAAATGTCAACGTGAAGTCAGCAGTGTCTTAACATGGTCTGCACTGTCCATGTACATTCTGTATCTGGAAACAAGGGCTTGTCATTTCTACTATCTTTTTCGCTTTATTTGCACCATCTTCTTAACATGCAAAGGATGGCGTATAGTTAAATAAATGAGAAATGACTACTCTGTTATGTTCACATGTCACAACCTAGAAATTCCGATGATCATTAGTTAATTCCTACTTCACAAGAAAATCAAAGCAAAACTTCTGTTTGTAATCAAACAATATGGACATGCAGATATTTCTCAAGATGTCTTGCAACAGTGTTGTGCTTGCGACATTTTTTAACATCTGCATTGCCTGTTTTGTCACAGCCACTGTGAAGCCATTAGTGATAGCAAAGGGGAGCAACATTAATCACAAAGTGAGGACAGGGGGGAAGCTAAATTCTCCAAGAAGCCAGAGGAGGGAGCCATGGTCTTTACATGGCCAGATTAGGGATCGATGTTCTCTGCGAAGGAAGGGGTGGAAGGAACTTGCAGCACAAAGCAGGGTGGAGGAGAAATGTCTTAGGGAGGGGTATGAGATTGACATTTCCAGAGGAGTCAGAGTCACGTTCTCGGTGGAGCAAGAAGTCAGACCAACATCCTCAGCCAAATAGAAAGGATCTGGATGCAGGGTATCCTCAGCAGGGTAGGGTCTGAGTGGAAAAGTGGAACAATGTTCTCAGTAGGGCGTAGGGCAAGGGGTAGGCAAGGACTCCCTTAAGCCTTTCTTACATGGCCCTTCAGGCATTTAGTCAGGGATTGTAGCAGCATAGGAATTAAGTGCAAATTCTTAATTAATAAAAGCACAAAAAAAAAGACACAACCATGGAAACAGGTATGAACAATGTTGAAAACAAACATAAACTAAAGAGCATGACCAGCAACGAAAACAAAAACCCACAAGTTTTGTGTGTGTCAGGCGTGCTATAAATACTAGTGCTAATTAACCTAAAACGTACCTAAGATGCAGATAGTCATGTGACGTGGGGGTAGTGTCTGTCTGATAGGAAGTGCAGCACGTTCTGCACAAACATGGCAAACTAAATTATATATTAAAGAAAAATATACTTATATTATGTAAAATTAAATACTACTAAAAAGTGACCAAAATTTTACTAATAAAATAAAAACTATATACACACCTATATACTGTAGTGTAGTATAGTTTGTTTAACTCCTTGCACACAGACCCAAGGGAATTGAACCCTCAACCCTGGAGGTTCTAAACCACAGTGCTAACCACTATGGCTCTATATGGGTCTAGATGACTAATATAAATATTGGTAAGGGTATTTTTGTCTGTTTGTTTGTCTGTTTGTTAGCGCACACACCACAGAAAAACTACTGAATGAATTATTGATGGTTAAACATAAAGACTATTTGTTTATTACAGAGAAATGTACTTGTATAAACTATTAAAATCTTACTAAAAAAGTGATTTAATTTCAAATTCATTCATAATTTATGAAGTTAAACATATGTTGTCTGGAAATTATGTGTTATGTGTGAAAATTAACCACTTTACAGCACTACAGAAGCTACAATGCTATGTGCTAATGTTTAGCTAAGTTAGTTTTGCTAATCATGATCTAAGACTGCAGACAAAGCTTTACATTAGAAGGTGAGATATTTAACTGTTCAATTAAATTATTTTAGTGGGAGGATTTTACAACAAGAAAAAAAAAAGTTAGGGACCAAAGTCTAACTGTTTCTTTGTTTAACTTAAGATAGCGTTTTTATTTTTACCAAAACTTGAGAGAGAGAGAGAGAGAGAGAGAGAGAACGAGGGGGAAATAACTGAAAGTAAATTATATATTACAGAAAAAAATACTTGTATAAAGTATAAAAATCCTAGTGCCAAAAGCTAAACTGAAAATGGGTTGACATAAAAAAATAAAAATCCTGCAGCCATAGTGTCTTAAAGACATCAACATTACAATCAACTTGATTATAATATGGCCCTGCGACAAAGAGCGAAAGAGAGAGAGAGAGAGAGAGAGAGATAGAGAGAGAGAGGTTCAGGGAAAGAAAAAAAAAAGAACATGTTGTGTGAGGTCGCTACTTTACTTTTCAACTAAGGCAGAATTTTCTTTCTAATTCGGCTGATAGCCTTAAAAGATTACGGTGTGCTCTGCAGCTTAAGCTCTCTAAGCCTGTCTCAAGACACCCACTCACCTACTCACGCCCATCTGTATAGTTTTACGGGCAAGAAAGTGCAAGCAACTGGAACCTGCTTTAAAGAGTTTTCTAAAGAGCCATAAAATTACATCACCTTATGCACAGCTTAAAAATAAAACTCGTGATGCGTCTGAGTACTCACGCAACCCTGTGGATTCCATTCGAGACGCTGTGTTGACGGTGTCCCCGAACAGGCAATACCTGGGCATTGTCAACCCCACCACACCAGCTACAACCGGACCTATAACACACATACCAGAACCAGTACATACAAATAGAACAAAAATTATAGAATGTTTTTATTAGCAGGAAGCTGTATGCTAATTTGAACTTACTACAAACAAGTGAATGCAAATAGACGGTATGGCAAAGCAGTACGCATGCAGTTCAGGCTGCTTTGTGTTAATGGCATTGCAGTAATGGACTCAGGGATGGGCACCTGGTGCATAATTGGATGAGGAAACTAATTGGATATCGCCTAGAAATGGTGTCTCACTCCAAACGCCTGTCCATCAAAGGACAAAAACGAAAAACCTTTCTGACTTTAATAAAAGCTTAATGATAGAATACACTGCCAGTTAGAAGGTGTAACATGCTTCTGTATATCATGAAATATATTCAGATCTTCATAAAATAGCTTAAATGCATTGATATTAAGCATAGCAGTTAAACAGTTCTTTTGTATGTGTTCGGCTGACTTGTAGGTGCATTATGGTTGTTTCTGTGTCTTCCACAAACTCAGTTAACTATCACGCTGATTGGCTCTATTGATTGATGCATATAGCCACGCCCACCTCAAAGGAAATGTGCTGAATAAGTGAAAAAAAAAGGTAGATGTTATGACATACTCTGGCTGGACAGACAGACAGACAGACAGACATTTTTCTGAGACTGGCTTCTGCTGCTCCATTGTATAAAACATAAAGATATTATTTAAAAGCCAAGTTCTGATTAATGTACAGACATAACCTTTTTTTAATTTACAGTATATAAAGAATAATAATAGGAAACATAAAGCTAAAAACTTCTGATTTATATCTGTAACGTGAGATATTAAAAGCTGCAGGTAATAATTTGTGGTAGAGACAGGACAGTATTACTAAACTTGAGTATATCTTAAGTATATACAGTGTAGTGTTGTCTTGCATTATTTACACTTTTTTTAAGATAGCATTGTTTGTATGAAGTTGCAGATAAAAATGTTGTCTCTCTGTTTGTGTATGAATCCAAAATAATGGCTAACCAGAGTGGAGTCCAATGCGGATTTTTACTTTGACGCTGGGCATGTGTCTCAATTGGAACGTGCCAATACAGGACAGGATGTCCAGAGACATGTTGGCCATCTCAGCCGCGTGCCGGTTGCCGTTGCGGGTCGGAACTCCCGATGCCACCATGTACGCGTCACCGATTGTCTCGACCTGTCACCAAAAAATATAAGTGAAAGAGATGTGAAACAGCACAACTCTCAAACATTAATCCAAATTTACTCATGCATCTACATATTTACAAAGCACCAGTGTTGTACCCTTGAGCACGTTTTTTATAAAGTATCTCACTAAACCTGTTTTTATACTGTGGCTATATCATCTATATTAAATGATGTCATACGACAAAAAACTAATGTAACAACTCTGAAAGGCTTTATTCATAAAAAAATACCAAAAAATGACAAAAAAGTCTAGTTAGGTTTTTTGTTTTTGTTATGATGCAACAATACCTTGTAGACATCGTGCATGCCAATGATAGAGTCGAAAAGGGTATAGAGGTCATTTAGTAGGTCCACCACCTCGATGGGCTCGCTCAGGGCTGAGATGGTGGTGAATCCCACAATGTCGCTAAAGTACAACGTTGCCTCTGCAAAATGCTCTGGTGTCACTGGCTTCCCTTTCTTCAAAGCCAGAGCAACAGACCTTGTTTCAGGGGAGGGAAAGAAAAGAACTAAATTAATTTAAAATGATTGGCTCCATTGTTTGTCAGTGTTTGTGTGAGAGAGAGACTGACTTGGGCAGCATCTGGGCCACAAGGGCATCCGTTTTCTGTCTCTCCACTTCCAGCTCCTCCGTTCTCTCGCGGATCAAGTCCTCCAGATTGGTGGAGTATTGCTCCAGCATTCGCAGCATGGAGTCGATGATGTTAGTCTTTTTTCCTTTACTGATGGTCTTAAACTGCAGCAATGTAAAATGCACGAGGGTTTATGAGACAAACATAGAATGAGAATAAACTGTCGTGAGAGATCTGCCATCAATGTAAATGCATCAACTGCGACAAACGGGATTTCCAAAGAGGAGTCAAGAGTTGGGTTCAACCATGGTGTAAATGCAACGCTTGTGATGGAGACTATATTGAGTATACAGTTGTATAGAGGAAGAGTGACATTACCAACGTGTGCAACGCACTACTGTATGTAGAATAAAAAAAAGGTCACAGTGGTGTGATGAAGCCAAATTATTTTGAATGTATCTACCTATCTATACTTTATACTGTTTCTATCATATAAACTCAATCTCTGCTTATAATTGTATGTTCCTGTACCTGGCCCCTCTGTCACAGGGGTCAAAGGGTACAGATGAGCCAGGCCCAAGTTTCAGGGTGGACCCATGCAGTGGCTTATGGTTGACCCTTAAATGGGATGAACAACAGTTTTACTTACTGACTCATATAACTGAGAGTAAAGTTCAAAAATGTATTCCTCTAATTAAAACACAGTTTGCATAAGACCTCAAACCATCATGTGTTATTGTGAAAATGGTTCATTAGAAACACTTGGCCAATAAAATTATAGGTGATAGTGAACTGCACTATTTATCCATAATGTTATGATGTAATGCCTTATGACCTTTCTGCTTTATAATCATACTATGTATGGAAAAAAATGAACATGGCCTAAATGGAACTATAACATAGGACTTGTAAATGATCAATAAATACTTAATCTGTGTGTCACTAAACACTGATCCCCAAATGCTTATTTGAAATTGTCCATGTTAATGTTAGAGCTAAGTCTGGGTGAGTGTTGGTGGGCATGGGAGGGGCATGAGGGGCCCAATCCGGAACATTTTGATAACATCTAATGGCTGGCCTGCCTGTACCTGTTTGAAGATCTCCTCGAATGAGGGTCTCAGCTGTGGATCTTCATTCCAGGCCTGCTTCATGATCTGAATAACTTCCAGTGGAGCCTCGTCCATTGATACGGAGGGTCGGCAGAGTGGAGAAGGATTGCGTATCTTATCTACGATCTCTGCACACAACACAACCATGCTCACATTACTGTAAGTAGAATCTTCTAGGGTTTCAAAATGCATGTGTTCAGAGATGTATTCAAGGTTGTACAGGCATTCCACAGTCTCAAACAGATACAATATTGACATTGAGCTATAAAACTGTTATGCATATTAAATTGAACTAAAAATATAATTGTGTAAGACCTTTTGCCGGCATGTCCAGCATGCAGAAGGGAGCAGAGCGAGAGATGACCTCCTGCATGATGATGGCAAAGCTGTAGACATCACCCTTAAATGTTCCCTCATTCATCAGCGTCAAACTCCTTAAGAGCTCTGGGGCTGTCCACAACTGATCTGCAGGTAGAAAAAGATAAAGAAGGGATCCACCAACTTATAAATACATTCAGATTCTAAAAACTCAGTCTGGATGTTGATTAAAAGACCTCTAAAACACACTATATGGACAAAAGTATTTGGCCAAACCTGCAATGACATTGTATTCAAATACATACACCATCTGAAATTGGTCCCTTTTTGCAGCTATAAAAAGCTTCAACTCTTCTTGGAAGGCTGTCCATGATATTTTGTGCCCATTCATTCAGTAGATCATTTCTGAGGTCGGGCACTGATGTTGGACGATAGGGCCTGGCTCGCAATCTACATTCCAGTTCATCCCAAAGGTGCTTGATGGGGTTGAACTGTATCAGGCCAGGTCTATATAGTCCTTACTTTGTGCACTGGTCTTATTGAAATATAAAAGGTAATTGTTGCCCATAGTTAGAAGCATAGCATTGTGCAGGATGTCTTGGTATGCTAAAGCATTAAGATTGCCCTTCACTGAAGATAAGGGGCGTGATTTAAAAACCTGAGTTTAATAATTGGCCAAGTTCCAAGTTCTTTTGTCCATGTAGCGTAGCTTTTTAAAGGGTGTGCATGGCCAAGTATTTAAGTCTCACCCTCTGGTTTGTCGTCTTCCTGCATGATGTTTAAGGAGCTCATGATCTTGTTTAAACCATAATCTGTCACCTTTAGAACAAACCGGCCATCCACAACACAGTTTCGAGACTTCAGGCGCGCATGAACAATACCCCGATTATGCAGATACTTCATTCCCTGAAAGGCAACAATGAGATAACAGACCAAGGACAGAAGATAAACAAAAATACGTGGAAAAAACATCAGAACAATGCATACTTTCTGTTATATTATTGAATATAATCAATTTTTTATTCAATTGTGTAATTGTAAGTTGACTTCTAATATTCGAAGAATCAATTCACTCCACGTGCCCTTTCCCTTAAAATGTAATTTGATTAAAGTTAGTGGCAGAACTAATCTACAACAGACGATAACAATAGCTGATTCAAAGAGTCGACTCATTCACAGATGACACATCACTACGGAGCGGATGAGGTGAGGCCCAAGTGGCAGCGTGAGTAAACGTTATCGATAAGTTAGCTTGCAAAAGAATATGAGGCCCATTTATGAATTTAAATAAAGTTACCTTTTTTTTCTGTTGTCTGGAAATGCTACATGTGAAACTTAACCACTTTACCACGTTTTGCTAATCATAGTCAAAGGTGGAAGACAAAGATCTACAGTGGAACTTTGGATTGCAAGTAACGTGGTTTGTGAGTGTTCTGCAAGTTCCAAAGGTTTTTAATAAATTTTGACTTAAAAAACGGACAAGTCTTGGTTTAACGAGTTCCGAGTATCATGTATCAGACATGCGCTGAGTGTCACATGATCACGACTGAGCCAATGTTTTTTCTCTCTCTTGAGCTGCAGAATTGTGGGTAATCGTCTCCCCTGCTGAGTCTTAGTGCACGTCTCTTACTGGTATAATCAACATCCGTGCACGCGTGTACTGTTTACTATAACACTGTGACCGTGTGTGTGTATAAACCATATTTTCTTTTGTGTGTTGTATGAATGTGTGAACAGCGTGGGTGTAAAGCAAAAGCAAATCTCATTGGAGAGGTTAAAGATCCATTTTCTCTCTCCGTATATCAGCCAGTCATTATGTGTTTGCACGTGCGTCATTGGACACCGTGCCCCTTCACACACACCCCTCCTCCTCTCGCCTTTACACACACACACACACACACACAAACACACACACATGCACCATCCTCCTCTCGCCTTCACACACATACACACACACACACGTACACTCTCTGCGCTACACAGAAACACTGCTCTGTCGCGATTCTTTTCAAAGGTAAAGTGCAGGTGTTTTTTTTTATTTACAGCAGTGATTTTATTAGCGTGCACTCACACGAGCGTTATTAGCGATTTTCCTCAGATAAAACAGTTTTTCCATTAACGTGTTTGTGTGTGTGTGAGAAACTTAAATAAGAGAGGAGGATGGTTTACTGTGTAAGATGAGAAAAGAGAGAGGGGAGGGGCTGATTCCTCACCTTTTCTTACTTTTGCTTCACACACACACACACACACAGCGCCTACGCGCATAAACGGAAACACTTATCTTCGGATTTATTTAACTTTTTTAAAAGGTAAAGTGCAGGTTAATTTGTTTTATTTTTATTTTATATTTTGTATTAATTATTTTTATGTATATATTTTTTGGGGCTGTGGAATGAATAATTTGAGTTTCCATTATTTCTTCCTAATCTGCGTTGGTTTGCTGTAAGGGACTGCCCCTAGAGGGCACTGTGGGGGTCATTAAAGGAGCTGACCTGCGCCGAGGCAGCCAATTAGAGACGTTAAAAAAAGCTGTTAGTTTTGGGAAACTGGGTCGAGCATTAACACTGTCTAGTGGGCCTTTTGTTCGGTTTATTTATGTTGAGCTGGCTCTGATGCTTGTTTTCTGGGGGGAATGTATTTAAATGTATCTTTGGGTTTACCTGTGTTTAGTGTCATATTATTTCCAGTTACTGTTTGTTTCTCCCTCGTGTCTCTAGTGTCTCCCCCTGTCGTCAGTCACAGCTCTAAGCCTGTGTACGTTCTACCAGTGTGTGTTGTTCATAGGTGTGTGTGTGTGGGTGTGTGTTGCTCATAGGTGAGTGTGTGTATTGCTCATAGGAGCACGTGTGTCACTCATAGGAGCATGTATGTGTGTTGAGTGTGTGTGTATCGCTCATAGGAGCGCGTGTGTGTGTGTGTCGCTCATAGGAGCGCGTGTGTGTGTGTGTGTCGCTCATAGGAGCGCGAGTGTATTGCTCATAGGAGCGCGTGTGTATGTGTGTGTCGCTCATAGGAGCGCGAGTGTATTGCTCATAGGAGCGCGTGTGTATGTGTGTGTCGCTCATAGGAGCGCGAGTGTATTGCTCATAGGAGCGCGTGTGTATGTGTGTGTCGCTCATAGGGGCGCGCGTGTGTCACTCATAGGAGCGCGTGTGTATGTGTGTATCGCTCATAGAACATGTGTGTGTCGCTCATAGGAGCGTGTGTATGTGTGTATCGCTCATAGAACGTGTGTGTGTCGCTCATAGGAGCGCGTGTGTATGTGTGTGTGTCGCTCATAGGAGCGTGTGTGTATGTGTGTGTGTCGCTCATAGGAGCGCGTGTGTATGTGTGTGTGTCGCTCATAGGAGCGTGTGTATGTGTGTGTATCGCTCATAGGCGCATAGGTTTTATCCCATCTTAAAGAGCTTAAGTTTGATGTCAAACGTATGTAAGGTTGTATGTTTTCAAGCTAGTGTCCCCACATCAAGCTTGTGTAAAACAAATGTCTCAGGGTGTTAGAGCCCGTGTGTGTTAAAGCCTGTGTCACTACATAGCACTTTTGTTTAGTGTCCCAGGTATTAGAGCCTGTCTGTGGTCTATCGAGCCTGTGTTACGACCTTGAGCTTCAGTCCTTATGTTTCTTGTGTGTGTTGTTTCTAGAGCTCTCGTACCGTGGGTTATACTTGAAGAACTCCTGGACGTGTATGCTGAACGAGCCAGTGTTTTGTTTGTTGTGGTTTTGAGTATGGTTTGTTTGTTTAAATAAAAGACTTATTTTATGTTGCGACTTTTAATTTCAAAAAGAAATTCCATAAATGTTTTTTTTTAAACAGAAAACCTCTCTCTTTCCTTCGTTTTCTGCTTGTCTTACCCTGATCAGATCCATAAGCAGAGATGATTTGAACATCCAGTCGAGTCTCATTTCTTCATTGTTAAGTAAGTCCTCCAGACTGCCTCTTGTGCAGTGTTCAGTCACAATGCCGAATATCCCCGAGTCCAGGAACAGGCCCAGGAACAGGTTTAGGTTCTCCTGACGCATATCCCTCAGCTGCACAGAGTATAAGGTGCAAAGGTGTAAGCCTTCTATTCTTATTAGCACTGTTTAAACTAACCCTAAATCTTCACCAATAATGGCCCAATCAGAATAAAAATGCATTATGTAACCAATTAAAACAGAGAATTAATAAACCTTTGATAATATGTTCAATGCTCTGTGATGGAATAGACCCTGTCCAGGGTGTACCCCACCTCACGCCCCAAGTCTCCCCAATTTTCCCGGCTTTCCACAACCCTTTATAGGATAAGTTGTATAGAAAAGGATTGAGTAAGAGTAATATGTTCAGTTCAATAAGAAAATATTTGATCTGATTGTTTCTCTCTTGTTGAGGTTTATGTTATCTTGCGCAAACAGTCCCTTCCGGTTTAAATCATCTTTAAATTCATCAGATCATCAATGAATTTATATTTTCTCAAATAGGGTTGCCAGGGTTTTGCTGACAAAATCACGTCTACAGTATTATTATTATTATTATTAATATTATTGTTATTATTATTATTATAGAACTACTACAGAATTATTATATCTTTTTCACAAAATGTAGGTTTATTTTTATTACCCACCCAAGACACATTTTATATACCAAGATGACAAAAATCAACCAATTTGTTAGTTGTCACATTTGAATAAACTTTTTCTATTATTTTTCCGCAGATTAAAGGCAGTATTGCATTGCACGTGTCAAAAAAGTTACATTCTGGTTAAATGCTTTCATTTGCATCAGATCAGTGTCTCTGTGAACAGTTAAGTTAAAATCTTTAATCAAAACAATCAAAAATCAGTTTAGGAAATATTGTACATGTGAGCTCAGCTATTGTCTGTGTTCTTTCACTTATTCTTTAACCACTTGCTAATACTGTAAATTCTGCCACTCTTTCACTCTTTGTGCTTTTCTATCTTACCTTGATGAAGATGGCTTGTGTGCTGTCGGTGATCTCTGTGACAGTATGACATTTCTTTAACCATACCCAGTCACCCTGCCAACAAACAACATATACTGTAAGAACACTACACATACAATGTATAAACACTGTACAAACTTTCCACAACATACAGTAAGAATAAACTACTTTTAACAATACACATTATTTAAAAAATGCATGGTGTACAGTATAAGGCCAGTACGATTTCCTGTATTCACGCACCTCAAAAACAGCCACATTCGAAATTTCGGGAGTGGATGTGAAGTAACTTCGTCCCGAGACAGACTGACGGGGGGTTTTGTCATCTAACTGATTTTTCACTGTACTCTCTTCATTTAGCCTCTATGGACACAGAAAGAGGTTTATCACAGGTTTGTGCCGTCTTTGATATCAAAGTCCATACATTAGAGGTCACGTTTGTAGTAGATAAAATGAGCAAAAAAGTAGGACACACCATTAGGTAAGATGTACGAGTAGCGGTCATAAAATTAGTATTATCGTATGAAAAAACTACAACTTCTTGTTTAAAAAACTAGAGGGTCCAAAACAAGGCGAAGCATTATGGAATGTTCATGAAGGGGGTTTGCCTTCTCATGACAACCCCCATTCAACCCACAAAATGGTGAAATGGTACGAATTTCTGCCTTATCCCCCTTACTCCGACCTCGCACCCAATGACTTCTTCCACTTCCATTTGAAGAAAATACTTTGTGGCAGGCATTTCAAAGACAACAGGTGGAACTTTTCCTCAAGAGCCAAATAGAAGGCTTCTTCAAAGCGTATCTATCATTTGAAGAAATGTATCGCCTTGGGTGGAGGATATAAAGAGAAGGACTGAGCTCACGACCAATGTTCGTTTTCATTACATTATTATTTCTTAGCAATAATAACAATTTTATGACCGTCCCTCATCAAGGACGAGGTCATGGTGGTACAGTTTTACTAACCCTCTTGCTTAGTTGAGTGTTAATAAAGACCAGGTCATCCAGTGTAAGCACTATCTTAGAGGGGGTTGAAATTCCTCCCCCTCCAAACCCTCCCAACACACCCAGCTGTCCCGTCATCCTACATACAAAAACATAAATATGTATCAAGCAAGATGGTGTATATCTCATAACCATGCAAAATGCAGAGAACAATGAGAAACTCAGGATGTATGTGTAAGATTTGCTTTTCACTAATTTCAAAGGAACAAATAATTTTCACAGTATTCTTATAATCTTATCATAGCTGCGCCTTCCAGTGACTTTTTTAGTAAAGTCTATCGACTCACCAAACACTTTGACAATACTTATAGGTGGTTAATTTCAGGAAGGAATATAAGTTTTGGAACAATTAATATTTTTTGACATTTGGCCTGCGTACACCACCACAATAAATTTTAAATGAAACACAAGGCAGCAAGACTCATAAACATGCAGAAGATGAAGGCTGAAGTCAGCTGCAGTAAAGTTCTGACAAAGCATCCAGCAAAGCTTTCTTGGAGAAAACTCAGCATCTTGTTCATGTCCATGGGTCTCAGACTTTAGGCATCATTGATTGCTCTGGATTTTCATCCAAGTATAAAAAGCAATTCCTATTTTTGTAATTATGCTTATACTTTAATTATATGAGCCTCTCAAAATGGGGGTGTGGATGTAAATGACTGTAATTGTTCAATGGGTAATATCACCCTTTTTTTTGAAACTTCTTGAATTAAAGCTAAAAGTCACTTGTGTTTCAAACCAAGTTCTAAGTGGTGGTCTACAAAGGCCAAATGCCAAAAAGACGTATCATCATTTCAAAATTTATGGACCTGACTGTGTGAGGAGAAGAATCAAAATAGAACTGAACTATTAACCACATAAATGATCTCTTACTTCATGTGGTACAGGAAAACACCGGCAGCAAATAAAGCACAGAAAAGGAGGCAAAGGAAAAAGAAGGTCACTCCATCCATTCCTGCCCAAAAAGAAAGAAAGGACCTAGTAAAGCTGTGAAAATACAGCAACAAATAAAGACAATGGATATATAATAGAATAACATTGCAAGTAAAATAGTTATGGTGCTAAATACACCATATGGACAAAAGTGTTTGGGAAAACCTGCAATGACATTGTATTGTAATATGGACGTTGTCCCCCTTTTGCACAGGTTCACAATATTTTGGAGTGTTTCTATAGGACTTTGTGCCCATTCGTTCTGCAGAGCGTTTATAAGGTCAGACACTGATGTTAAACGAGAAGGCCTGGCTTGAAATCTTGATTCCAGTTGATCCCAAAGGTGCTCGATGGGGTTGAGGTCAGGGCTCTGTGTGGGCCGGTCAAGTGCTTCTACACCAAACTCATCAAACCATGTTTTTATAGTCCTTGCTTTGGGCACTGGAGCACAGTCTTGCTGGAATAGAAAGAGCCGTCCCCAAACTGTTGCCACACAGTTAGATTAGCATTGTCCGATGTGTCTTCGTATGCTGAAGCACTAACATTGGGAATAAGGGGCCTGATTGATTAAAACACCTAAATTCAATAATAACCAGGTTTGGCCAAATACTTTTGCCCATATAGTGTAAGATGCTAATTACAGTATGGTTGCAGCTTTGAATGGTTGTCTATGGAATTAGATTCTAGACCAAATTATTAGACCAAAATCCTAAAATCCAGGGCCGAAAAAAGGAGAAAAAAAGTTTTATACCATGTCGGTGTTTGTTACTTCCTCTTTGGCCAGCTGTTAATGAGTGTGACTTCATTGGCCAGCTGCTGTTTGGGGCAGGGTTACCTTGCGGTTAATGAAGTCCTTCCTTTATGGCCAGATGCTTTAAAATGCTCTTAGACTCTATGGACAAGGTTTCTGGTAAACACTGCATGCAATTGGAGTATGCAAGTGGAGTGTATGCTAATATAAAGTGTTTGCAGAGGACACATGTAATGAAGATGCCATTCATTACCCCCTGCTTAATACCAATGGCCAATGAGGACGTGGCACTGTAAGTGCCAGAAGAAACTGAAAGCTCAGCATTGAAACTAGAAAACTGAGGAACAGAAGTAACAAATTCAGAAACAAAACTGTTTTTCTTTTAATGTGAGTTTTTTGATTTGCAAATATCCTTATTACCTTTCAGTTTACCCACTTATTCATTTGGGTGCCTGGAGCCTATGCCAGGACACTTGGAGCACAAGGCTGGTGTACCCTATACAGAATGCCAATTTATCACAGGGCACACACACGACAGTCAATTTGGGAACATCAGTTAGCCTAATCTGCATGTTTTTAGACTGTGGGAGGAAACCAACCAAGGAGAGAACCTGCAAATTCCATGTACTGTACAGGGCAGGAATCAAACCCGGACCCTGGAGGTGCAAGGCAACAGCACTAACCACTAAGCCACCATGCCGCCTTCTTGTCAATCTTTTTTTATTATTCTTTAAAAAGAAAATCTAATTCCATAGTTTTTTAAGTACTTGATGTAATGTTAATAAATTAAATCTTCTTTAAATTGCACCAATTCTCAATAAGAAATTTTTTTACCACCACTGCAGGCCACGTAGCTGCTGAACCAACAGTTGGGGTCAGTGCTGGGGGAGGCACCAGCAAAGTGGATGGACTTCCCCATGTACTTGAGTGCACCAAATTTCCCATATGTGTGCGGCGCCTCCAGGACATGGGTCCGCTGGAGGGTGAAACCAGTGCCATCTGTGTCCAGCACCACATAGCGTGCTTGCATACCCTCGCCATTGGTGCCTGCCGAGATGGGTTGATTGAAGCCACTGAACTCGAAGCCTCCCATGTTCTGGGCCAGAGCCTCACCTGTTACCCGTCGGCCTTCTCCAGCCAACCTACTCGTCTCTGTCGCCATGGCCGTGTAATACAGCATGTTGTAAATGGTGCCAAAGAATGGAGAGACCTTACGAGAAAAGAAAATCTCAAAATGATTCCAACCATTTAGATAATTATACAGATAATCTTTTTAATATGTTTTAAGCACTGGCAAAAGTACTTATGTTCCATTTGGAACCATAATGTTTTTTCCCTCTTTTTGAAGGAACCCTTAAAGGTCCTTAAATGATCCAACGCAACATTTGACACCTGATCACATTTGATCTCTAAGTTCAAATGTCCCTAGCACTGGGATATACAAACAAATATGTTTTTATTTCAAGCTTAATGTAAGGCATACTGTAAGCCCACCCCCAAATCTCACTTGTTCGGGCACAGCACTGCTGCGGATCTCGTAGCTATCCTGGGCTTCTTTGAAGGCTTCATAGAAGTTCAGCTCTCCTTGGTCCATAGTGATTGTGAGGACTCCATCATACGCCCGCCGCAGTTTGGTGTCATTGGCGAGTACTGAATAGGTTGTATTTTTATATGGCAGTGCATACAATAGGGTATCATAAGGGATGAAGATGTATCCACGATCTATCATGCGCATGCTCATTGCCGTTGTCAGTAATTTGTATTGAGCTTCTCCACCCATAAGAACAGAGTGCATGCACATAATAATCACTAAAATGACAGACACAGATAAATAAAAATTAAATACAAGTTAGGGTTTGGGGAAGTAGAATTGAAAGAACTAAACATTTTTTAAGAAATAAATCTACTTAGCATTCTTTCATTCAGAAAACCTACATTTAATTTTCCTTTGGCAATACAGTGGAACCTCGGATTACGAGCATAATTCGTTCCGGAAGCGGGCTCGTATTCCAAAACACTCGTAAAATTATTTAATTTTAATTAGAAATAAAAATATTCATTCCACAGCCCAAAAAAATAAATACATAAAAATAGTTAACACAAAAAGTAAAGTATTAACCTGCATGTTACCTTAAAAAAAGTAAAAATAAATCCCGACCAATAAGTGTTTCCATTTATGTGCACAGGCGCTGTGTGTGTGTGTTTCTCTCTCCTGCGCTGCTGAGTGTGTGTTATGTGTAATTTGACACCGTGCCGGTTGTGTGTGAGTGAAGCACCCCCTCTCTGTTTCACACACACACACACACACACACACATTAAAGGCGAGAGAGAGGAAGAGAGAGATTGTGTGTGCACCGGCACGGTGTCAAATTAGGCGCGCGCACACACATAACACGCACTCAAAAACTGACACACACTAACAACGAGAGTGCATAACATAACACACACACTCTGCAGCGCAAGAGAAAGAAAAACACACACACATAACACACACACTCAAACAGTGACACACAGTAAAGGCGAGAGAGAAAGAGAGCGTTTGTGTGTTTGTGTTTGAACAAGCGTGGTGTCAAATTATGCGCGCACACACATAACACACACACACACTCTGCAGCGCAAGAGAAAGAAAAACACACACATAACACACACTTAAACACTAACACACAGTAAAGGCGAGAGAGAAAGAGAGCGTGGGTGTGTGTGTGAGAACCGGCGGTGTCACACACACACACTCTGCAGCGCAAGAGAAAGAAACACACACACACACACGGATTGATTATACCAGTAAAAGACGAGCACTAAGACCCAGCAGGGGAGATGTAACCCGCAGCGCCAGTGAGAGAAAAACCGTTGTCTCAGTTGTAATGATGTGACGCTCGGTGTCAAAATAAGAAGCGCATGCGTTACACATGATACTCAGAGCTCGTAAACCATGACAACGCTCGTTTTTTAAGTAAAAATTTATTAAAAATCTTTGCTCGTCTTCTGGGACACTCGTAAACCGCGTTACTCGTAACCCGAGGTTCCACTGTACAGACTTATTATCTCTACACAGTAACAAAACAAACAAAATTATAATTGTTTATAAGAAGGACAATCTCAGGATAATCAATAAGATTGATAATATTTGGAAAGTGACACAATTGTTGCATTTATGCCACTGTACACCACCACAATGGTTTTCAAGTGAAGCAATCAAGAAGTCATTAAAATTGTTTTAAGTTCAATTTTAGTTGAATTCAAGGGGATTAAAAAAAACATGACATTACCTTTATAGAAACTATATAAATTTCTTTTCAACTTCTGCCATTTTAACATTGAAAAGCTTAAAAGAAAACTAAAATTAAATTGTTGTATTAGTTTTCACAAATCAAGTACCCAAGCACATCACCCTTAAGCTCCTTTGCCACGTCTTTATAGCAGCTGCCTTCATTTGCTGTTTGTTTGTGGTCTTTCTACCTTTAGCTTTGTCTTCAGTAAATGGAAACCTTTCTGTTTTGGTGTGGCTGAGGTCAGGTGCCTGGGTTGCTTCCATGGTATGTTTTGAGTTGTTAATTATTTGTACTGTGAACCACTGTCCTATATGTTTTGCAGCATTTGACTGAAATGGCTCGGTATACCTTAAAAGCTTCTGTCAGTAGTTAGATCATCAATAAACAATCACGACCCAGTTTCATCGTGTCATAATTCTGCCACCACCATGTTTGTCATTTGACCTGCATATAATTCACTTCCAGTGTTTCTGATACAGGTGATCTTGTTTAAAGATTAGACAGACTTTTTTGTGCAACTATTTAGCCCTTTTGTTTTTGATTGTTACCAGTAGTTTGCATCTTGAGGTAAACTCTCTGTACTTACATTAATGAAGGCCTCTCTATATTGTAGTGCTCTTACCTCCACTAGAGTTTTTTTGAGTTTTCTCAATTTTGTAAAGCAGTCTTTCATCACCAAGGAGAAAGTTTTGTAATCACTTTAGTTTTCCATGGCCTTTAATGCATTCATCATTTTTAAGTATAATTCAAATTGATGTTTCTGCTCTATCAGAACCTTGATAAGATTGTTTGGTTTTCTTCTGTCTTTTAGATGGTCTCCTTCACTTGAATTGGCACTTTTATAAACTGCTCACATGAACAGCTACCAAATAAAAATTTACATTTTACATTTAGGCATTTGGCAGACGCACTTATCCAGAGCGACTTGCATTTCTCATTATACATCTGAGCAGTTGAGGGTTAAGGGCCTTGCTCAAGGGCCCAACAGTGGCAACTTAGTGGTTGTCAGGTTTGAACCTGGGATCTTCCGAACCGAAGGTCCAATGCCTTAACCACTGAGCTACCCCTGGCTGCAACTCTTGTAATCAACTTCAGACCTTTGTCATACAGTAAAATAACTAAGACACAGACCGTATCTACTGTAAGACAAACCAAATGTCAGATGCCCATTCACTTTTGAGCCTGTGAAAATGGAGAAACTTTGTAGGAAAATGGTTTTAATTCTTAAACGGTTAATGCACTGTTTTGGTTTGCTGAAAGTCTACAATGCAATCACATCCTTTATTGCAAATCCATCATGGCGGGGTACAGTAGCGATAGTTTTAAAATTGTGGGACTGTCCAAAGGTTTTTTGACCTGACTGTATATTAATCCAAATACCCTTTCAACCACACACCTCTTACACGATCTGCCTCTCGAATTTTCTCCAGGGCTTTCCGTGGTCCGCCTTCCTCCATCTCAATGGAAACCACAGTGCTGATGGGTAGGCCAAGGGTACGCAATGAGGCAGCAAGCTCCTGTCCAGTTGCCTCCCATATGTCATTTTCCTCTGACACAATGGCTACATGTGCCCAGCGAAAGAAGCGCAGCATAGCAAACAGCACCCGGGATGAAAGTGGCAGAGGTCGCAGGAATGTTGGGTATGGTCCGTCATTCATGTTGGCTTTCAGGCATGCCCAGGACAAGAGACCCGCATTCCAGTTTTTCACCAGAAGAGCAGCAGAGGTGCAGTATCCAGGGTTGGCTGGCCCAAGGAAAACAGAGCCATACCCTTCCAACTCAATGAAGCGGGCCAAAGCCCTGGAAGTGTGGCAGTCCTCATTGATCAACGTGTAATCATACCAGTATCCTTTACTGAGGAAGGGGTCTTTATTGATGCGGGCCATAGCCAACCGAGCTGCCAGGTCAGGCAGGGCTTTGGAGTACATGGGGTCACATGTCCAGGGTCCCACCAGGGCAATTTTGAAAGTGGCACCCCAAACCTCACAGGGCAAATAACAGCAAATGAGCAGAGGCAGGAAAAACCAACTCCCCCTCCAACAATGTCTACACAACACACAGGTTGAAGATGTGGATGCACATGTCCTAGTGGGTGGGTCCTCTCTGTCATGTTGATCTGATTTGTTCAGTTTTTTTCTCAATTCTGTGTAAGGTTTTGCATGCCATCGTGGATGGTTCGACTGCCAGAGGAATTTAGAGTCTCTATGGTCAGTCATTTCGTTTCTCCTGTTACGAGTCAAGGAAATCAGAAAAGTATTGTTAGAGGACCGAATGTATGTGTTACATAATGACAGAGATATAAGGCAGAAGAAAGGAGAAAGGTAAGAGACAGAAGAAAAAAAAGATTTACTTTATCTTATCCGCATAGCCTGTAGGGCTGCTGACTTCTAACCCTGTCAAGTTGCCACCTGATGCCATGTGCTGTAGATACAGTAGCAACATAATACTCAATGCCTCAGTGCTTATTTATCCCCACGTGTATGACAAGCTAATTAGCAGGACTAGGAGTTATTAGCCATGAGCACCACCTGGGCCAGGGCATTTGAGGACAACTGAGGACAACAATCTTTTATCCTTTTTTTGAATTTGATTAGAAGGACTTTCTTTGGTTCTTTCTTTCTTAAGCATTTGCATTACACATTTTTTTCACTTTGATGCCATATCAAACATATCCTACTGTTTAGCATGTTCTTAAATAACGTTTATCTCCTGAGTTTTTGTTAAGCTTTATGTTAGTTATCTCGAAGCAATTTTCACGAGTTTAATTACATAAATCTTTAAAGCTTTCGGAGTACTGGGTGTTTTTGTTTTCTAATCTTAGTAAATTTAAAACTAATTAAGTGTGATGATATTTTAGGTTATAATTGAAAATATGTATAAAAGTCAGCTTTTATATATAGGCAAGGCTGGAAATTAGCAGAAGCCAAGTATGACTGGGATAATACAATAAATTAGATTTGACTTGCTAGGAAACAATCTAAATATTGGCATCTTGGTGAAGATTAAACACATTAATACAAAATAATTTTAAGGCAACCTTGATGAAAAATGTTTCACCCAATTATCAATATGTCAGAATATATTTCAATTCAATTCATGATCATTGTCGCAAAGCAGCTTTACAGAAACAATATATAAAATATATCACAATATTTCGCTGACAGTACTAGGTAAGACCTTAAAGCTGTGTAACACTTTTGTCTTAGTGAGTAAAATTGTGTTTAAAAATTTAGCCATAGACAAAATCAGACAGTGAAGAACAAAGATCGTGCTAACCTGGAATTATGAGTCTAAAACAAGGCCTTCTGGACTGAATTTTCCATTAAAACCCTGCAGTCTACGGAAATCCAGAATTTAAATACTCTCGTTTACTTCCAGTGAAAAATAAAAATGTGTCTCACTGAAACAACGATAATAAAAATAATGTTGTTTCTTAAAAAAAAAAAAAAAGGTGTTATTCCAAACAAGGTGAGGAGAAAAAAATCCTGGAAACCAGAAATTCCTTTCAACAATAATAGAACAATAGAGTTTCCTTGAAGTTAGAGGCTCCGTGTTGGACTAGGTCCTTCCCCAAACCGAGGTGCCTTTTGGGTGAGAGAAGGTAGAGCAAACACTTCTCCGAGCCCTGGCTCTAACAAGGAATAGACAGATTTAGCAAAGGAGAGATGAAGCGACAGAGGACAAGTGGAGGACAAAGGAGGGGTGGATGAAAGCCGAGTCCAGGTGGTGACTTTTTGACCTTCTTTAGTGTTTAATCCACAAAACTCTTTTTTATAGTGAATAATTATGGGTATAGTATATCTGTGTCTGAATGTAGAACCTATGAACACAGTTTCAGAATATTTTAAAAGACCCATGCTTTGCTCAATTAGTGCGTTAACACCCAACATCTCGAAAGGCGGTTTTATAGATTTGTTAGTCTGGACTAATCTGAAAAACTCAATCAACCTTAAAAATATTAAAAACTTTGACATATATAAACAATATGGCTGACATACACCAATAAGCTTTAGTGGGACGTTGCTTAATTTATTGAAACATATGAAACTAAGTTTTAAACTTTGGGCTGTGTTCATGAGTTGGGGTTAGAAATAGTTCTATACGTATATATGAACAATTATCCATACAGTTTAAAGTATCTTCAGAATAGAAGTAGAAAAGGTTTTGTAAGTATCTAATGAGTCCTATCACAGTCATAAAACAGGAGTAAACACAAA
Source organism: Clarias gariepinus (assembly GCF_024256425.1). Taxonomy (NCBI): domain Eukaryota; kingdom Metazoa; phylum Chordata; class Actinopteri; order Siluriformes; family Clariidae; genus Clarias; species Clarias gariepinus. Next base: position 18,525,039 of record NC_071123.1, on the reverse strand, counting down.
GGTCATCAGTGGCCTCCACAGTCCCATAGTTGGACTACAGAGGTTCCTAGATGGATGTATCTAATGAGCATCATCTGCAGGATCTTTTTTAAACCATGTAAGCTAATCTTAACCTGTCCACTGCTCTTCAGGAGAATGTTTTTGTCCCATTCTTTGGTTCCACAGAGACATCAGCTGTATTAGCAGAAGTCTCAAGGTTTATGGTTTGTTTCTCTCCCTAATATAGCACATGCTTTGAAAACAAACTTTCCTAAAAGCTTACTTGCTCAACTCATGCACATGAAGGTCATCATCCAGTTTTATAACATGAACCGATCAGTTTTTTCTTTCTATCAGATGACAGTAGTTGTTCTGGAGTGGAACACAAGATATACAGGTTTGATGTTGTTTCTTTTCAACCGGTCCTTGATCTGTGTGAGTGTGTAAGTGTCCCACTGTCTCAGGACTGATATGGTGCAGTTGGTCTTATAGGATTAGACAGCTTGGGATATGCTATAGTAATCTTCAACCTGCAAGCCTCTTACAAACCATCAGCAGAAAGAAAGAGAAAAGAAAAGGCAAAAATAATTAGTTAGTCTAACTTTTTTTATTTACATACAGTACACTGTAACAGAGAAGGAAGTGAAGGTATTGCTTAAGCGTTGGAAATTGGCCATGGAATAAAATAAGTATTGTTAAAGTTATAAATATTTGCAAGGTGATAAATAGTCAACTTGGTAAAATATTTTTTTTGATGTGCGTATTATTGAGGAGCTTTTGTCGTTTTTTTTTTTGTTTGTTTAGACTCACTATGTGTTTTCTCACTTAGTTGTGTATTGATTTACATTACATTACATTGATTAACATGTAACACCATGCATACCTTCCCATGGGATGCTGTAGCCAGTAGAGTAGGGTTTTATAACAAGCCCAATACTCGTTGCTAGGTGACGTCAAACAACTCTAATTAACCCATCCGTCCCCCACCACCCACCACCCAGCAGGTAATCAGTGTAAACGCTTGACACATGGCTGCGTCTCTCTCTCTCTGAATGTTTCAGCCTGCATGCAGACATACTGTACTCTACTCTAGTTCTGTGCCAGACTACAGAGCAGCACCATACCCCTGAAGTGTTATATTGAGCAAAAGATTAAACAGAGTGATATGTGGAGTGAGATCGTATGGATGGAGAGCTTATATTGAGAGCACATAAGAGAAGGAACTTGTTCCTAAAACGAGGGGACAAAGGGAGTATAAATATATTCCTCGGGTTGGGTTACATACTTTAAATTAAGCATGATACCGCTCAACATCCGGGCTCCTTTAAGTTGGCTTCACTGTTTCACACAAGCATGTTCTCTCTGCACATCATCATCATCATCCTCAGTTTATTCCTTTCCTTATTCTTTCAGCCCAAATTCAACCGTTTAGTTTACAGCTTGTGGTGAACAGCATAACAAAATAATATACTATTCATTAAACTTAATGTTTAGGACATGTATTAAATAACTACAGTATTATTAAATCATATGAAATACTTTAGCGGATGTGGGTTGTACAAAAATCTGCAAAATAAATTCAATAATGTCATTGTAAAACCTCTTTCCTGTGATTTAATCAGAGTTAAGGTAACATTATCTAATGCTTATTGGATACTTAGTACAAACATTTACTATCATATATACATTATATTTACCAATCAGGCATTATTCTGTAATAAATCTAAAACCTTCTTGTCGGATTTTTTAGTCTTTATTTTCTATCTCAAAGTACAAATTGTATTATTCCATCAAATAAATTCCTCCCCATCCTACTGTATGGTTTATTTATGACACAAACATAATAATAATTCAATTTTGCATAAAAAAGCACAAAAAAGTTAACTTTTATGATATAGTTGTTGCAAATGATACAGCTTTATGTCAAACATTAAACTTAGCACACAGAAATCATAGTTGATCATTGAAAGATTTAAAGATTCAACCATTATTTGAGAATATTTACATTTTAAAAAGATAAATGTTTATAGGCTATAACATAACATAAAGGACTGAGACTAGAGGAAGCATCCCCACTCCCCAAGGCAGAGTACTAAAGTAACACATTGTCTGTACAACCTAATCGCAAAAAGTGTACTTATTCATATTATAGGGAATTTTATTTTACCTCTGCTCATGCTCATACTAATGAAGCGCCATCAGACTCTGACTGTTATCCACTATAGTACACTGTTCAATCCCTTCCAGCCTCCGCATATTTCTCATCAAACCAGGTAAAGTCAAGTCTCCATAAATATCCGGTATAAAATTCACGCGAAAGCATCTTGGGCGAAGACAACGGAAGCACAATGTTGTGCCGCATCCAGGGCAATTAATTTCGGGGCAGCCTCGTCCATTGTGAGTCAGCAGGGCATTGCACTTAGGACACGCCCTGAAATAGGGGCATCCCTTTGCTGAACTGTTGGGGTCACTGATCAGTTTGTCGGAGAGCAGAGCTGCCCGGAGAGCACAGTTCGGCTGTAAGCAGGAGCTGTTTGGTGAAGTGTCGCCTGTCCACTCTCTCTGACAATCCCAGCAGAAGCGATACACACGCCGTTTGTCTTTAGAACATCTTCCGCACACAACACACTGCGCTTCTGAACTTGTGACAACTGCCTGATGGCAACCTGGACACTGGAGGGAAGGAAGGGCATGAAGAAGATATGAGTCAAAGTGAGATTAAGGCTTTATAATTATTAAGGGAAAAAAAGCTTTTATGAAAAAAGTTTATAAAAATATTCTACATTAATAATACATTGTCAAGAATTTTAGTAAACACACTGCAAAATTCGGTCTGTTTCTCTGTTATAAGCACCAAGTCACTGTTTCTGCCATAAGAAAGAAATTTACCTATGATTGTAAGAAACATCAGTATTAACAATCAACAGGCCTTTCTTTAATGTTTGATCTGCACTACATCATCCCACAAATTAAACCCAGTTGGTTATTTACAGTAGTTAGCTTTATGTCTACTTGTAAATTCCAGTCCATAGAAAATAGCAACCTGTAGATTATGTTCATATCTATTTGCAATTTCCTGACTATAGTTATTAGCAACTTGTATATATTGTTTATCCATTGTAGATTTATAATTATAGTTACTAGCAATCTGTATAATATGCTCACATAATATCATTCTGTAATAGTTACCCATTGCTTCTCCCTGCACATACTGTATCCCTTTTAGGTGTACTTATACCTTATACCTTTATCCTGCACTTTCTGCTAATTGCACTTCTGGTTAGACCTAAACTGCATTTTGTTGCCTTGGACCTGTACATGTGTACTGACAATAAAGTTAAATCTAATCTAATTTATTCTAATCTAATCTAATCTAATCTATTTTGGTCACAGTGATGCTTTCCATTATTCTTAATTGAAATAATTTGTTAAATAAATAATAAATAAATAAATAAATAATAAAAAAATAATAATAAAAATTTTTTTTGGCAAATAATGTAAAATACATAAAATATAAGTAATTGTAGCTCAGGTATGGCAAGATTTTACCCAACATAAAGTACAAAGTTTAGGTGTTGAATAATTTTATCATTAGTTTTTTTTTTTTTTTTGCTTTTTTGTTTGTTTTTTGCCAAAGCGGAGGTCTAAAAAAATAGTAAAAACTTGGTAACATGTTGGAATTACTGAGGTGTCAAAATAGTTGCTCTGGGAGATGCATGTATAATAAATATCTTTAAGTGGAAAAGGAAATACAAATAGTTCTTTAGGCAAAAAAGAAAGTGAGATAAGAATTGAGGTAGGCTTTACCAGTAGAGGTGTGGTAAAGTCCAGCTTTGGTTTGAAATGCCGCCTCAAGTACATGAGTAGGACGCAAATTTATTATTGCTTCAGGTTTGTCCGATTTTATTTTTACCAAGCTTTTGTTTAGTTTGTGGGTTGCCTTTTGTTATTAAACAGGCCCATGTTCTGCTCAAAACAAGGGGTCGCCACAACGGACCATTCTATCCAGCCTTTGGAACAGAAACCTGGTGCAGCACCACTGTCTTAAAGACCAACGTGGTTACACAATACTGCTTATATAGACTTGCTGAAATATGGTTTGGAGCAGAGCCTTAATTACTTGCATCATAGCTAAGAACAAAGTGTGCTAGAATAGCTCTTATTTGTTTAAGTCTCGCTCAGTTCCTACTAGGGTTAGAATCTGAAACAAGCATGTAGAGTATTAAGGGCTGTGATGTCACACAGGATGTACAGAGTTCACCTTTGGCCTTGCAGTGGAATGGCTCATGACTGCAATCCTGCCTGGCAGCACCTGTAGATTAGACAGGAAGAAAAGACGCTGACATCGAGTCTTAATAAAACACAGGACTTGACTTAATAAGAGCAAAAAAAAAAATTGGATATTTATAACTGGTACAAATTGGAATAACAAAAGCAGTTGCATTAATTATTATTTGTAGATTGTTAAATTTAACATGAAGCATTGGGAATAATATCATTCTTTTATCTGGTCGGACATTTGGCTAATAAGTTGGTAAGTGGATTTTTATGAAGAAAAACAAATACTTCTCATTGAAATTTAGGATTTCAAGGTATAAAAGCGTACACACTGCTGATCACGTGATTATACCATTAGACTGTATTACTGCAGTGATCAATATGGTTCAGCTGACAGCAAGTTATTTAACCCTAAATGATGTAGCCTTCATATTTCTTAAACAACAACCATGTCAGACAAGAAAACAAATAAGGAGATTGCGTAACTTGGAAGGATAGTGGTGACCCATCATCTTCAAGAATAAAATGTGGTTAGAAAAATATCCTGAAAGAGTGTGACGGGAGATCATGTACTGTAAATGCTTAGGCAAATATAAAATGATGGGGACTAAACAGTTGTTTCGCCTTAAGAAAGCCACTTATTGTCGAGACTAATTAGGAATAAAGGCTTCGGTTGTTTAGGAAGAACAAAGAATGTACTGTGGAGCGTTAGAAAAAAGTCATGTGTTCTGATGAGTCCAGATGTGCCCTGTCTTAGAGGAATGGGTACATAAAAGCAAGAAAATATATGGATAAAGTAATTCACCCGTCATGTCTAGTGCCTACCATGCAAGTTTGGGGTGCAGTGTTATGATCCCGGGCTGTTTCTTTTTAACATTATGTGCCCAAAAGATTATTCCTCCCTGATGGCATTAGCATATTTGATGTCAAGGTTCGTTGGGCTCAGATTGTGACAGAGTGTTCAGGGAGCATGAGACATCATTTCCACACATGAATTGGCACCACAGATTACAGACCTTAACCCCTTGATGTGCTGAAAAAAATGCAGCGGTTTGACTCTCCCATCATCAATATAAGATCTTAGAGAGGAATTAATGCGACTCTTGTGACATGCCTAAGCTTATCAATACAATGTCATGGCCGTATTCGAAGCAAAAGGCTTAATGAAATATTAGTGTGCAATGTTTTTTTTATCCAGCATTGTACAGTACTTTGACCTGCAAACACTAATATTCCAGCATGACAAGGAGCCACAACACTCTGCCAAAATCCCACAAGTGATTCTAAATAAGAAAGAAAAATGAAAGCTCTGACAAAACCAAGAATGTCGTTTTACTTGAATACAACAGAACACTATTGGGGTATTTTGTTGAGAATGGTAGAGCACCGCCTCTCCAGCAATGAGAATGAAAAAAACAAAAAAGTGTTTCCTGCAGCCGAAAACAATTGAAACAGTAATTTGAGATAAATTAGAAATAAAGTACTTAAAAAAATGAAAGATTTCAATCTCTGTCATTAGCAGTGTACTGAATTATGTATTTTTAATATACAGTATATACTGTACAGGGGTTGGACAATGAAACTGAAACGGCTGGTTTTAGACCACAATAATTGATTAGTATGGTGTAGGGGCTCCTTTTGCACCATTTCGTCTTGGGAAAGTCCTGCACAGTGGCCAGAGGGATTTTGAGCCATTCTTCTTGCAGAAAAGTGGCCAGGTCACTATGTGAGGCTGGTGGAGGAAAACGTTTCCTGACTTGTTCCTCCGAAACACCCCAAAGTGGATCAATAATATTTAGATCTGGTGACTATGCAGGCCATGGGAGATGTTCAACTTCACTTTCATGTTCATCAAACCACTCTGTCACCAGTCTGTCATCCTGATACACGGCACCGCCTTCAGATTACAATATTTGAACCATTGGGTGCACATGGTCCTCCAGAATGGTTTGGTGGTCCCTAGGGAATGCCATGATATTGCAGCCCAAACCATCACAAGCGTATCTGGGTGGTACGCTTCTCCACACCGTAACTTTCTAAGATGTAGGAAAGACAGTGAAGGTGGAAACAATACATTTCCCATTGTCCACAGCCCAAAGATTTTCACTGCTGGCACCATTGAAACCGAGGTTTGGCATTGGCACGAGTGACCAAAGGTTTGGCTGTAGCAGCCCAGCCATGGACATTGACCTGATGAGTTTTGGTGGAAACAGAAGAGTTAAGGTGCACATTTAATTCTGCAGTGGGTTGAGCTGTGGTTTTATGTTTTTTGGATACAATCCAGGTTAGCACCCGGACATCCCTTTCAGACAGCTTCCTCTTCATCCACAGTTACTCCTGTTGGATGTGGTTCATCCCCCTTGGTGGTATGCTGACATTACCCTGGATACCGTGGCTCTTGAAACATCACAAAGACTTGCTGTCTTGGTCACAGATGAACCAGCGAGACACGCACCAACAATTTGTCCCTATTTTGAACTCTGATATGTCACCCATAATGTTGTGCATTGCAATATCTTAAGCAAAATTGTGCTATTACTCTGCTAATTAAACCTTCACACTCTGCTTTTATTGGTGGAATGTGCAATCCATGAATCAAATTTATCCATAAAACCTCCAATACTACTGTAAATTGACCAGTGTTTCAGTTTCATTGTCCAACCCCTGTATATATACTGTATAGCGCTTATCCTGTAGAGAGGATCATAATAATAGAGACATTCCTTAAAAACAACCAAATTACTGTACATACACACTCAGTAATAAACATAGAAACTGACAATAAAGTGTTTTACAGAAAATGTAAACCTTTAAAGAACACTACAGCTGGAAGGATAATGTTAATAAAAATACAACCCAGTGACGTAGTTATTATATCAGTTATACTTCTACATTGTCTATTTCACTGCACTCACTCTACCATGTGTGGGCAGAAACCGAGGGTAAAAAAGTCACAACACGGAAGCCACTAGTTACAGCTGAGAGTATTTTTTATCGATTCTGAGTCTAACGCTAAATTTCTTTCGTCAAGAAACAAAAAAGCTTACGAAAGTTTAAAGAATGACCTTACCCAAGACTGAATACCAAACTCACAGAGACACACGCACTGCTGGTGAAGCTGGTCAATGCTGGGAATGAGTTATAACAGAGGAAAACAGCAGGCAGGGGATTTCCTGCAGCACACACACTTTCGCTTTCACTTAACCTGAGTATCAAGTCTTTGTTTACGCTGCTGAATAGTATCAGTTAAACATTAGGTTTTTTAAATGATTTTAGAAAGAGGTTTGGCCTAGAGGTGCCTTTTTGTTTTATGCTTTAATTTTATACGCTAATATTACATTACACTTACCTACTGTATATACACGCTAAAATGCTTTTAAGTGCTTTTTATAAAAACTCACATTTTCACATTACGGCATTTGGTGAGAAGCGAAGTGATGAAAAAATCTTTGGATGTTCTGTAATGGATCATGTCGAGTGGTGCTGTTCCACTGTATATTAACCAGTCCTTACAGTATGTCAATGTAAACAAAAGGTCTGCTAATAGAGACAGTTGGAACCAATTTGATAACGAATATTGCTTTTTTTTTTTAATAGTGTGGCCCATGCCACAAAAAACCAAGGGCAAAAACCGAGCAATAAATTACCAATTACTGTAAGGTTTGGTTGTTTGTTTGTTTGTTTGTTTTTGTTTTTGTTTGTTGTTTATTACAAATGTATTTCCTCAATATTGTGTGATTCTATTATTTGTCTAAGTCTTTATGATGGTAAATACACTGCAGATATTCCATAAAGACAACTTTACAGGTTGACCCATTAGCATCAAGCCAAAATCACCGCGCCACACACACACACACACACACACTCAGCAGAGAAATGCACAATGTGGCAAGAAGGGTTCTCTACTAAAATCTTTTTAACCTCTAAAACTTAAGCGGCACAGATACGTGCCGGCAAAACATCACAGATCCATGACGATTTAAAAATGATCAAATTTGATAAATTGGAAGACTTGCCGGTGTGTGTTAACAGGGATGATCGAACAATTTGGGTTTACAGATATGTCACATAGAGAGAATCATTAGTTTATACTGTAATACGGGAATGACGTCATGAAAAAGTTCATAGAACTTCCAGAATGAGCATGTTATTATTATTATTATTATTATTAATATTATTATTTGTTTATTTAGAGAAACAACCAAAAACAACAATAAAATGATAAACAATCCATGCGTGCCCTCTTGTACTCAGTCATGTTTGGGTAGTCGAACTAAATATCATGTCATGAAAAAAAAAAAAGATCTGTCACCTTATACTGCACAAATGTTACTTTTTTGTTACTTTTATTGCCTTTGACCCTAAAGATGAAAGAATTTGAAACCTACAACTCCACACTGACACATACAGTACACACACACACACACACACATACACACTCCTGTTGCAGCTGAAATCAATGAAATATTAGTTAAATTATATAACATTAACTAACACCAATATGAATTACATAACAGTTAGTATATATAGTGCAGTTTTAACAATCAAACTGATCTGTCTGAACCCAGAATAGCAGCGTTTTCTCTGTCAGGTTCCTTTTATTTCACCTCCAAACTAATATTTCTGCTTTGTCTCTCGCTGTTGATGTTACTAACACTGGCTTGGCTTATCCAGTCATGATGAACTTTCCAGTAATATTGTCTAAAGTATATTAAACAGAGATATAATAATACTGTAAAACTACAACACTCAAGAGACACCAAGATCATTTTGTATACTCTGCTGCATTCAGTAACGAGTGTGCTTGCTTATTATGGTTCATTCGACCACATGACTTGTTTTCAGAAGCTTTGTATAAGCGCTCTTGTTGTTCTCGAAATAGTATTTAAACTTGGCATCCTGTAGAATCACTCGTTCTCTTGTGGTCTATACTGCTTTATACTCTATTCAGGGGGACTGGAGCCTATCCCAGGAGGCTTAGGGCACAGGGCAGGGTACACCCTGGATAGGGTGCCAATCCATCACAGGGCACACACACACATAAACACACACTCATTCACACACACTACGGACAATTTATGAAATTAGTCTAATCTGTATGTCTTTGGACTGTGGGAGGAAACTGGAGTACCCAGAGGAAACCCACCAAGCACGGGGAGAACATGCACTCTCCATGCACACGGAGACGGGAATCGAGCCTGGATGGGAATCAAACCCGGACCCTGGAGTTGCAAGGCGATAGTGCTAATCACTTCTATGGAAATAATAAATAGTATTTTAAAGGTTCAACCTTCTTCAGAGTGATTCTACTAACTAAATGCCACCAGGCTCTGGCTGTTATCTACTATAATACATTCTTCCAACTCATGCAAGCTTTCGATTTCATCATCATCATCATCATCATAATCATAATCATCATCATAATCTTCCTCTCTGAGAAAGCAATCTGACTTAAGACAACGGAAGCAGAATTCTGTATGGCACTCGGGGCACGCGATGTTGGGGCAGCCTTCTCCGGTGTGTGTGAGCAGGGCATTGCACTTCGGACACGCCCTGAAATAGGGGCATCCCACTGCTGAACTGCTGGGGTCACTGATCCGTTCATCAGAGAGAAGAGCAGCCCGGAGAGCACAGTTTTTCTGTTTGCAAAGGCTGCTTGGTGAAGTGTTGTGTGGCCACTGTCTCTGACAATCCCGGCAGAAGCGATACACACGGCGTTTGACTTTGGAACACAATGTGCACACAACACACTGCCCTTCTGAAAATGTGACAACTTCCTGCTGGCAAGCTGGACACTGGAGGGAGAGACAGGCAAACGGTAGATGGAGGTTAGATACAGGCTTTTTAAAGTTATTAGGACTTGGGAGGGAGGAAGGAAGAAAGGAAGGAAATTCTAAGAAAGAAAGCATTCCCTTAATACAATGTCAAGGATTATAGTAAGTAGACAGCATGGGTTGAGTCTAAAACGTGTCCCAATCAACGTACCTAATGATCACTTTAGTATAAAAATATATTTATATCCTAAATATATTTTTACAAACATCTATGAAGCAAACAAGCATGTATCCTTTGGTTTAAGAACACACACATCAAACTAGTAGCAATCGGTTTCATTACTACAGTATTTCTTTTCCTACATATTACATTAGAGCTCATTTAAATATTAAATCAGTATCAGTGTCAGCTTTTTCTGTGTCAAAGACACAGTGGCTCATTTTATTATTATTATTATTATTATTATTATTATTATTATTATTATCATTATTATTATTATTATTATTATCATTATTATTATTATTATTATTATTATTATTATTATTATCACTATTATTAGTAGTAGTAGTAGTTTAAATAATTAGTAATACAGTTTTATAGGTACAAAACTAAGTAGAGGTATGTTTAAGTTAATTCACTAAGGCAAACTATTAAAAATCCATCATTTTTAATGACTTTATATAACGTACATGAATATTACAACCCAGGGATATATATGTATTAAAAATAATATCCTAATAATTTGGTCATTAGGGAAGTTGATTGAGACAAGTTTTGGACTCAGTTTAAGCAGTTTGCTTACCACAATTAACATTCTATTAAAGCAATATATTTATGCATCTTTTAGAAATTTCTTTCTTTCTTTTTCTTTTTTTTTTACTTTTGTATTAGCCCATACATTTCCAAATTACTTAGTTTTATTATTTCTGGATACTTTTTAAATGTAAATAAATAATTAGAAATATTTCATACCTAATTGCAAAATCGAAAAACTAAAAACGTATTTGTTTATTATAAATGGTGTCTTGCTGCCCACACGCAGTACCATTACGATCCACCAGCCTCATGTGAAGAATGCTATTTATTATTTTTTATCATGAGATGACTTGACATATGGCTGTCAATAGGTTAATAGGTGGCAAATTTATCATTGCTTCAGGTCAGATGTAATCGTTTACCAAAATCTGTGTGGATTGTTGTTTTGTTTTGTTTGTTTTAATCGATAGGCCTATGATATTGAAATGGCCTTTGATTAGATTATTTCCCAGAGACGATCAGGCTAGTATAGATACAGTGTCCCTAAAACTACCTTAGTTCCAAAGAGACTAATATACTGTAGACCTACTGAGTACTGGTTTGGAGCCTGATGTACTTGCGTCATAGCTAAGAACAGAATTTAACACAGTGTGTTTAAATACCTTTTAATAGTTTAAGTCTCACTCAGTTCTAAACTAGGTTTAGAACCTGAAAATAGCATGTACTGAAGGTGGTGATGTCACACAGGCTGTACAGAGCTCACCTTTGGCTTTGCAGTGGAATGGCTCATGACTCCGATGCTTTTTGGCAGCACCTGTGGATTAGACAGAAAGAGAAGATGATGACCAGTTAATATGAGCAGAGAACAGAGATTTAAAAAAAAAAAAAAAACTTGCTCAAACTGCAATAGCAAAAAACCAAAAAGGGCTATAATTTTCCAAAAAAAAAAAAAAAACTACTTGCTGTGACATAATCCGGCACATAAACTGCTCATAATTTTCTATATTTGTATAATTTTTTATTATTATACTCTTATTTCATATTTTATATTTTATATTTGATCATTTTCTAGCCATAAGAAATTTTATAGCTATTACATATTCTTTAATTGAATACTCTTTTTTTCTATTTTACTTAGGGTCATGGGCTGGTGTACAAGCATCTCACTGCATATCATACTGTATTACTGTTTATGGGACAAATTTTTTTTTTTTTTTCTGTAACTTCATTTCTACTCAACATTTTGATTTTATTTATTTGCTGATTTTACTTTAGGAAAATAACTAATCTGAGTTTCACTAAATTCTGTCCAGCCAGATTTTGTCACAAATTAAAAAATTTATTTAAATTAAAATCAATAAAATTAAATGAAATCAAAATGTTGAGTAGAAGTATTCAAGTAATCTTAAAGTATTCACAATCTTACTACAGACAACCTTCTGTTTTTATTTACACAAATAACAACAAAAAGCCTTGTTGATATCCTGCACTATGAAAAAAGTAAAATGAAGATGTTATAAATGTAATGATTTTATCTAATCGTTCCGTAATGCAGCAACTCACAAGAAAATATAAGCAGTTTTTTGTGTGTGTGTGTGTGTGTGTGTGCCTTTAGAAAATAGTTAGGAAAAATTAAATGGCACTATATTGTTGTAATAGTACAAATTTTAACCAACACCAAACATCTATCGTGTGCAGATCCTGAGAAAAAGTACAACTGTAACCTTTGCCGCTGGATTACTGGTGGAACGGTGGTAGTGCACCTATGGTTCTGTTACAGTAATCCCTACACTATTCACTGTAATGCCTTATAGCCTATAAAATCACAACTTTTAGCCTATACGTTGAAGCAGACAACAAACAGACAACACGTTGTTTAGTACTCTGTTAGAAAGGGTTCCCAATGAAAACATTTTAAGATGCTAAAAACCTTTAGCTATACAAAGATCATTTTGAAGACCCCTATCATTGGTAGCATTCTGATTGACTCTGTTTTTCTTCCAGCTGAAGGAGTTTGTCCTCTCAAACAACAAACAATGGCTTAAAGTATAAAGAAGGTCCTTACCTGAGACTCGATCAAGAACTTTGTCACTCAAGCGCTCGTGTTAAAGTAGTTACTGCTAGTAAAAATTAAACACGTAGGGAAGTCCCTGCAGAACGCACACTTTCATTTTCTCTTTTCATAACGGTACATGCTTACTCTGTTGCCGCGGTTCTCAAAGGTGTGGCACACCCTTACTAGTGAGGAATACAGACATGACAGGTGGGGCGTAATGAACGGGAGGAAATTAGTGGAAAATAATAGGAAAGTACCTATTCTAATTCATGCTTTTCTTTATTGACAATAAAGATCGGACACTCGAAACTAAACAATCACACGCAAAGAAATTGATCATTAATACAAGTAAATTAAAATAACATTAGAGAAAAAGTGGAACCAGAGTGCAACAATAACGGTTTAACGTCGGCATGTCAATTGCAGAGGAACAATATATAAGGAAACATTGGGTATTACAGTACTGTAAATATGTAATTTCATTTATTCTAATGTGGTTTCTGTATTTTTGTTAAAATTTATATTCTATCAGGCAGTCCTAGTCTGGCGTTTCTAGGAAGATTAATATCGTTCTACGCTTTTTGTTGGTGTGCGGCATTTTGCGATGATCTCTATATCATTCGTTGCGAGAATAATGGTGTTTATGCTTTTAAACATGTATAATTTAAGGCGGATGTAGCTTAAAGACAATGTAGATAGGAAATATATGTGGGTATCTTATTTGCGGGTTTATTTACGCAGCTATTTAATTCGGAAATGCGAATATCAAACTAACCTTACTGCCATCACAAACCGGGTCAGTAGCGAACTGTAGCGAAATAACGTCAAAGGATACATTTGTTACATGGACAACAAAAAAGCAGGTGATTCAGCATCATCAGCCTAATCAACCAAAAAGCCAGCCGAAAGGAAAACATGATGCACTTGGATTCATGGTGGTGATGGTGGGGGCAGAGGAGAGACCCGTGTGTGTTTTGTGTCTTAAACCGCTGGCAGCAGACAGCATGAGACAAAGTAGGAAGACACTTAGAGACAACACACCCCACGAAGTAAGCCTGTTATAACAATTGCACGTGTATTTTATCTGTTTTGAACTTGGTGTTATTTGATCTTATTGGTTTAGGAATTGATATTTCAATAAATAGTACACTTGGCCGTTTTCGTTATCATTTTGTTGACAAGTGGGGCTTGAAAACTCGCCCACCCCCTTAAGTGTGGAATGACAGAAAATGTTTGAGAACCACTGCTCTGCTGAAAGATAAGCGTGAGCGGTTTGTGTAGAGTACTCAAGCAGAAAAAATATTGACATTCACAATCATTTTTGAGTTTTATGCTCTAGATCTATAGTTTTCATATTTTTCATACAAACTCTTATTTGTATTTCCTTTTTTCACATAAGGCTAGTGGAACGTAATGGTACTGCAGGTGTTCAGTAAAGCACAATTTATAATAAATAAATAAATAAGTGTTTAGTTTTTCGATTTAGCTAATAGGTTTATTTAAATTCTCATAAAAATGTTTTTGATGATGTATTTACTTATAAAAAAAGGAACCAGAACTAATAAAGTAAAGTCATGGGGTTTGATCAGCATGATAACATCATCATTTGTCTTAGTCTCATGTGTTTCACACTTTAATTTGGGCTGTTCAGTTTGGAAATGTCTACAATGGATTATAAGACTCATATATATTATATAACATGATAAAAAAAAAGATAGATTTAAGATAACTTGTCGTAATTAATTGCCGTAAACTTCCCTATAGTTGTGTAACTATAAAATATGTTTAAACAATTATTTAAACTAAGAATAATAAAATGAGCCACTACATCTCTGACCCAGTGGTTAACAGATAAAGGTGTTACTGGTACTGATTGAATATCTAAATGAGCTCTAATGTAATAAGTAAGGAAAGAAATAGCTGTGAAATTGATTTTAATTGTTGCTAGGTTAATTTGTGCATTCTTACACAGAGGGATTAATGCTTGTTTGCATCAAAGATGTTTAAGAAAATGTAACTAACTTATTTTGTCATTAGGACGTTTGTTGGACCGGGTTTTAGCCCTAATTCATGCAGTGTGTTTACAATATATTAAAACCATTTTTATGCATTTTGTTTTTTTTTCTTTTGTTACGATCAGCTCATACATTTCCACATGTATATATGTATATTTAAAAGAGAAACATGCTTAGCTTGTATGAAAATGTGACTCTGGTGTGTTTTGCATTAAGCAGTACCTTTCTTTAAATTAATAACAAAAAGAACATATTTTGTTTTTAATTAAAAAAAAAATTATTAAGGACTGGACTCTACCTGACCTTTATTGTTGTTGTTGTTGTTGTTGTTTGGTTTAACATGCCCAAGGTGGACACTTAACCTCTTTTTTAAACGTTAAATGTTAAAAAAGTAAAAAAAAAAAAATTTAAAAATTAAACTTTTCAATACTGATTCTTATTTAATATTTGTGTTAAAAAAATGTGGTTTAAAATTTCTTAATTTTAAAAAAAAGAACTTTTAAAAGAATTTTTAAGTCCTTTATTTTCTCCATCTTTCAGTGTACAATGAATTAGCAGAACAGTTTTGTATAGAGATCATGCAATCATTTTACAGTGCAATTTACAATTTGTAAATTGCACTGTAAATTGTATTTTTATGAAATATGTAATATGAAATTATTAACTATTAATAAATGTCCAAGGGTATTATTATTTATTGTATAAAAAAGCTTATCTTACTGTATTATCCTATTATTATTGATTATATATAGATTTTTTAAATATCATCAATGTTTCTCAATGACGAAATGTACAATTTGCGCCCTCTTGTGGCTATAACTTGCTGCTGCACCTGCCATAGAATCCATAAAATGTAACTAAGTTTTCAATAAATCAATATAATAATAATAATAATAATAATAATAAAATTAATACATTGATTACCTAGACCAAATACTATTTAGATCAAATGATGTATGGCAGTGATTGATATTTTTTGACATTTTGTTTTATCAAACGTGTGTAATGTATGTATTATATTGTTTGGTAATATAAATGTAAGCTATATATAAAATTGTTTAAGGTACACATTTAGTTTATCTTTAATAGTTACTGCGGATAGCGTCTAGACTTTAAACAACATACTGCGTCAAAGTGCTTAAACCTGCCAATAAACCTGATTCTGATTGTGATCAGTTAATCTTTCCACTCAGGTGCTTTACACCTCCAGAGTTGAGGGTTCGAATCTCACCTTGGCCCTGTGTGTGTGGAGTTTGCATGTTCTCCCCATGATTAATCATTGCCATGAATAAAGAAAAAGGTTTCATTAATGACCTGCACTATGAAAAAAATAAAATGAGGAAGCTATAAATGTTTATTAATCACCCCCCCCCCCTCCCCTCCATAAGGAAACACCTCATGAGAAAATGAAAGCAGTTTATTTTTGCCCTGTGCCATTCGATAAATGGACGGTATGTTGCTGTAATGACACACATTTCAAACAACACCACTCCTCTATTATGTGCAGATACTGATTTAGATGATACAATAAATGTAAAAGTAAAGAGTGTGTAGAGGTGCCATAAAAGCATAAAACATTGTAGGAAAAAACAACAACATGAATATGGTTAGTTGGATATATTAATCTAATGGCTAATAGGAGTGCATCTACCATGTAGTTATAGCACACCTACAGAAAGTGTGACAGCTGGGGAGGCCTGGAGACAGATGGCCTGATAAAGGTGAGGTGATAAAGGTGGACGCACTTTCTCTTTTGCCCTGAGGACATCATGTGCGGATGTGTTTTGTTTCCCTCCTGCCGTACACTGATACCAGTGTGTGTGTGTGTGTGTGAGAGAGAGAGAGAGAGAGAGAGAGCTTTGTTTGGACTTTGTAATGGAAAGGACTGCGTCATGATACATGATGTGTTTTTAATTATCAGAACTGTGCCATGTGTTTGAGTAACTCTGTTTTATGATATGGTAATTATAGGCCTAGATTATGTATTAGAGAGAGAGAGAGAGAGAGAAAGAAAGTGTGTGTGTGTTTGTGCGTGCGTGTGTGCATGCAACTTAATTTAACCTACCTATCAACCTACCTACCTTAATATAATCTATTACACTCACACACACAAACACAGACACACACACACACACACACACACACACACAAACACGTGTGTGTAAGTGGGTAAATGTGTGTGTGTGTATATATATATATATATATATATATATATATATATATATATATATATATATATAATGTGTGTGTGTTCATTGTTTATATATATATAATTTAGACTGATATTAATATGTTAATCCCAAGCTCTCTCTCTTTCTCTCTCTTTCTCTGTCTCTCTCTCTAACCAATTGGACCAGATGTGGGCGGAGCTTGCATACTAATAAGCCAGCTGTCGCGGGCAGGTTAAATAGGCGCGCGCGCCCCAGCTGTGCTCTCGTGTCGGATGATCGGGTGTGATGGAGGACTGCTGGTGCGGATCGCTTCTCTACTTCCTAGGGGGCGCCACGGCGCTGTATTACCTGCTGAGGTGGTCCTGGCTGATCTGGAAGGGGATTAAGGTGCACCTGGTGTCCAGTATCTGGCAGACTGACCTGAGGGAGTACGGCAAGTGGGCAGGTAAGGGGCAGCTCACACCACTACACCTGTCACACCTGATCTCATTACAGTCTCATGAGCAGATTCATCTCTTAGATCTGATTGTGTCATGCATCACATTTATCTGGAAAAAATATCATGATCAGTGTAGTGTAAAGCATCCTAATAGTTTAATATTACACCTGTTTCATGGAATTTATTTGATCTCTGGTGGTGATTGTTGAAAAGCTGAGATGTGCAGTATAAGTGCCCTTCAGACATACTGTACTTTTCTGCAAATTTTGTTTGATGTTTTTGTTGTTTAACTACCCTAATCTCATCTTTTGTAATGTTTTTCTTTATATATATATATATATATATATAAAGTAAACCACTTACTTTGTTTTTTAATTAAATTTTGTAATATATATATATATATATATATATATATATATATATATATATATATATATATTTTTTTTTTTTTTTACAAAATGTAATTAAAAACAAAGTAAGTGGTTTACTTTGGAAGCGCACAAAACACACCAAGTCAAATCCTCACACAAGCTGAGCATACATCTCTTTTTTATACACTGTACATACAGTACCTATACTGTAGCCTACATAATAAGAATGTGAATGGATAATGTTAGTGCATGCTCAAATAGTTCATCATAAAAGCATAAAAGTCTCTCATGAAAGAATTTAGAATTGTTTTGTCTTTGTGCCAACAATTATGAAATTCCAAACAAGTTACTATACTGAAAAAAAAGAAAAGAAAAAAAGGAGGGAAGCTCAGATTACATTACGTTCATGCCGTCCAGGTTTATTAATTATTATTATTTTTATTATGTAACTCATTGCAAGTAGACTACACTTTGGCTCTCTAGGTACTGTAATGTGGACTCTTGGAAAAAATTAACAAAATTTTTTTTTTTTTAATGCATATTAAATATTTACACTTAAATACATTGCAGAAGAAAAAGCTTTCCAGGTACAAATAGCTTACATGTAGTTTATCCTCAAAGGTTTAATAGTAAACCAAAAATCCAACCACTAAGAGGACAGAAAAAACACACACCCACACACACTTACTGTACGCTTGAGGCTTCCACTCACATAGTCAGCTGGTGTATAACACAACAGAAGTCGATCTGTTGACTCATAATCATTTCAGATTATGGGTTAACATAAAATTAATTATTTATTGAACTTACCAGGAAAAAAATGACACGCAAAATAATTCATGGAATTTGGAGCAGAGGTTAGTAAGTACAGAACACTGTGGATCGTGAAGAATTCGAAATCATTGACATCTTTAAGCCTCCTGCTCTGCTGTTATTTGGAATAAAATGTAAAGCATTTTCTGATAAATCCTCACACAGGTATGACAAGGGCCAGTCAAGATGATGATCGAGGATGAGATTAGAAGGAACACGATGTCGTGCCAACTGCATGTGGTGGAATTAGTGAATGTAATCGTGATACATGACATATTAAACAAATATTACAATACTTTTTATGAAATGCTCGTATGTGAGAATGTATATTTTCCAGTCACTTAAATGTAATAATTTGTACAGTAATTCATCACTCAGCCCTGATGATATGACACGATAATGACAATACTTGTGATACAAAGTGTTCTTATATGACATCACTGATATCATATCATAATATTGTTCAGGCATGATATACACAACATCCTCCACTCGATGGCTTCTAGAAAAAAAATAATAAACATGTCTGTTAAAACATGTGTCTTACTGTATGTTCCACAGTGGTGACAGGAGCAACAGCTGGAATTGGACAAGCCTACGCCATTGAGGTTAGACCCAACTTTATCAGCGTTTATTCATATTATCTCATCCATCTCTTTTCAACAATTTGAAATTTTGAAATGACCTTGGGCCAGAAAAATAACTAAATAAATAACTAAATAAAATAAATAAATAGCCTCAGAACGTCCTTTTATCTGCAATAAATTTACATTTAGAGTCACTCCAAGAAAGTACAGGCTAGAACAGAACAATAAAGAAATGACTAAAAAGGTTAATGAATGTACAAAAATACAACAGTGTACTCATGCTTTTGTACAAGGCATTGTATCTTTTACAACATCATACTACAATAAAAAACATATTGGTATTTACTGTAATACACACAAAAACATTGAGGAAACGAATGTTAATATTTTTTAACAAAACAACAATAAAAAGTGCAAAGTCCTTAACATACAGTACATCTATAGCATAATAAAACAGATGGTTCTCTATGCAAATTTCCACCAGGTCATTTGAGGTCTTGAAACTGTAAATCTCATAGTAATTTTAAACATTTTATCTATTTGGCAAATGATTTCGGTTTAAACTCACAACATTGACTAAAGGAAAGACGACTATTGTAGCGACTGAATAATGTGCTTTAGGGTAAGTGAGCTGAGTAAGTTTCTGGTAAGTTACATTAAAATGCAGTTTTTACTAAAAAGCAGGAAAATAAATGGAAATGAAGATCGAATCAGGACAGGGAGAACTTTTCCTGCTTCCAAACACGTACATAAAGACAACACAATCTTCTAAATTTCCTCTTTGGGAACATCTCCGCTTACAAACTTTAATCCTGAAAGAATGTCCTGATGCTGTAGATCCGTGGAGTCAAATCTTCTCCAGAAACAGTTGTGTTGTGCGTGTGTGTGTGTGTGCGTGCGTGTGTGTGTGTGTGTGTGTGTGTGTGCAGGATTTTATTCCAACTAAGCAGAAGCCACACCTGATAGTCTATTGCCAGCCAAGAACAACTAATTAAACTGGTTGAATCAGGTGTGGCTTTTGCATGGTTGGAATTGAACACCTGCACACACACACACACACACACACACACACACACACCGGGTCCTTCTGGAGAAGATTTAACACTTCTTGTGCCTTAGATTCCTTTTTGCAAGGTTTGTATGTTAATGTCTGCGTGTGTGTGTGTGTGTGTGTGTGTGTGTGTGTGTGTGTGTGTTAGCTCGCCAGACGAGGACTGGACGTTGTTCTGATCAGTCGATCACAAGAGAAGCTTGCCAGAGTTGCCGCTGAGATAGGTGAGTGATACCAGGCTATAGTGCAAATAATGTGCTTGGAAATCAACCCTGATTTAGGCACCAGATAAAGAATATACATATGGATTCGATGAATAGCCAGTCCCATCCAGCCCTCCTAATGCTTCTTCTTCTTGCCCCGAGTAGGGGTGTAATGGAACTAGCTGTACCTTTTAGTGCTCCTGTGTGTGTGTGTGTGTGTGTGTGGCCTAATCCTCATAATGAGTTTTTAAATGTTTTTTAATCCTTTGTGACAAGGTATTATTTTTTTGGTTTGTACTCGCCGATGACATTATATAAAGAGGTATTTTATTCTAATTCCCAAATGATAAACAAACTAGAAGCCAGATTTAACCTGGGAAACAAAAAAGCCAGCCAAAAAATGTATACGCACGTCAGGAGAAGATTTGTATTGCTATATGTTATATACTAATACACAGTGAGGTCAATAAGTATTTGATCACGCTGTGATTTTGCAAGTTAAATAGTCCAGCTACACTCTGCTCATGATTCTAAATTAGTAGCACCTGTTTGAGGTCGTTAGCTGTCATAAAGACACCTGTGCACCCCACAATCAGCCAAAGTCTAAGTAGATACATGGGGTATCAATGATGCTAAGAATGGTGAAGAATCAGCCCAGAACTACACGGGAGGAGCTGGTCAATGCCGTGAAGAGAGCTGGGACCATCGTTTCCAAGGCTACCATCAGTAATACACTAAGGCTACGTTTAGACTGTCAAGTAAATGTGACCCAATTCCGATTTTTTGCTCATATGTGACACATATCTAATATGTCCGTGTAAACAGGAAAAAAACCGCATGCATTCTGATATTTTTAGATTTCGGTTTCAGGCCTCCTTCATATGTGGAAATAAATCAGATATAAATCAGATATGTGCTAATGTGATTGTCGTGTAAACAGACAGATCGGATTTCCTGAGGCATTGTGTTCTGTACGCCATAAAAACTGCGACTTTGTCGCGGTTTAATGACGTAATGTTATTCTCCATTTAAAACTTATTTGGGCTAAATAACATTAAGAAATCAGTATTTGGATGAAGCATATGTACAGGCTGCCGTTTTTTTCTCCTCCTCCGTTTTAAAACCATGGAGACGTTGGCGAACTTTGCATATATTGCAGAGCGTCATGCATACTTCACCTTCATCTATCTTGGCTAGTGTGTAGTGCAAGAACCTCCCTTTAGGTATGCGCGATGTTTCAGATGGTATGGCAAGTGTAAACACGTGTATCGGATATGAGTCATAGTTGAAAGAACGTGTAAACAGACGGTCAAAAAAATCAGATATAGGCAACAAATCAAAATTGGGCATCGAGACCTGCAGTGTAAACGTAGCCTAAGACGTCATGGTTTAAAATCTTGCATCGCACGGAAGGTTCCCCTGCTTAAGTCAGCCCATGTCCAGGCCTGTCTAAAGTTTGCCAGGGACCATCTGGATAATCCAAAGTAGTCATGGGAGAAAGTCCTGTGGTCAGATGAGACCAAAGTAGAACTTTTTGGTCTTAACTCCATTCGCCGTGTTTGTAGGAAGAAGAATGATGAGTATCATCCCAATAATATCATACCTACAGTGAAGCATGGGGCTGGAAGCATCATGCTCTAAGGGTGTTTTTCTGCACAGGGGACAGGAAGACTGCACTGTATTAAGGAGAGGATGAATGGGGCTATGTATTGTGACATATTGGGCAAAAACCTCCTTCCCTCAGCCGGGAAAACCAAGGAGTGGCTGTGTAAGAAGCATATGGGCCTTTAAAAAGCAAAATAACAGGTCTTTGAGGGTCAGAAATCTGACTGATAAACAAGTGATCAAATACCTATTTGACACATTAATTCACAAATAATTGTTAAAAAATTATACAATGTGATTTCCGGATTTTTCTTTTTTTAGATTCTGTCTCTCACAGTGAAAATTGTAGACCCCTCCATGATTTTTAAGTAAGATAACTTGCAAAATCACAGGGTGATCAAACACTTATTGACCTCACTGTATGTGTATAAATTTTTATGCTGACTCTGTATATATACTATAACTATTCCTAATTTTTAATTATGAATTTCTAAAGAATTTCTATATGAAAACAAATGGAAATCTTGAAGAAATGTTCTTCCTATGGAAACCATTCTAGAAATCCAGTTCTGTAGAAATGCTTCAGGGATGGATTAGGATAAAATGTTGATGTCTGATCTCCTTTCCTGACTTGGTCCATACCATTTATTGAGTTCGGACCCCGCACTTATAGTAGGGCATTTTTTATTAGGGCCCTGGGACCGTTTCCCAGAACAACTGACCCTACAGTTTGGATCATTTTGGTCAGTGAGAACAGAAGAGTTCCACGCTCGGGAACGGTCCGCAAGTCTGCTGGAAAAACTGCTGGACTACAGCATGATGGAGCGTACTCTGGCTTGGATTAAATCAGATATAGAACCCAGAGAACAGAAAGCGACATCATCAGTGCCGCAATGGCTTCTTCAAAGTCTCCATGTAAGCGTAGTGCACTTCACTGCTCATCCCCAGCCATAGCGGATGAAGTCAGAAGGCATGCAATAGCAATAATATTGGGTACAGCACAATGGTTATCTACCACCGTTGTGTTTATTGGCGGCTCACAGACTAAGTAGATGCACTAAGTGTCCCCGAGAACTGAGAGCCAGGCCTATGGTGAAAGCACTGAATGCTATCCAACAGTAAACCAGGAAACCTAGTACAGCTTGTCCCAATCCGCAGCGTTATATAAGGATTTTTTTTTTTTTTTGCTGGCTATGAAGTGCTCTGTCTCCACAATCTCCACCTCGTTCATTTTAAAAAAACTCAACTAGTTGGGAATTGCTTTGAAACCACTGACAATAATATCCTGTGATAATGACAAGCAAATTATGAACAACACAGCTTGAAAGAAATATAATGCATTTGCATGATCTCATCCGAACAAAGAAACGGCCTCAGGCTTTCCGGCAGTTAATCTTAACATGTCCGTAGGCAGATCTGTCAAAACACAATCGAAGAATTAATGTATAATAGCTGAAAGTCTGAGCAGTGATTTCATTTCTCACTTCTTGGCAAGGCCGAGATGATCTCTTGTGTAACTTGTGGAAATTGTATGGCAGTGTCGAAATTTTAAACACCTGATAGGATGCCCTTTAACATATAAACATATATAAGTCAAACTTTAATAGAGCACCTGTCTCTTCTTAGAAAGCAAATAGATTCCTATAGAAATAATAAAAAATCGAGTCCTACTGTAGGTCTATATGAGTTAAAAGGAGTAAATATTCTTTATTCTCAAAGCTGAAGTTCTATAGACCTTTTGGATGTGATGTCAACGACAACGGCTGTCTGCCGTGGCCCCGCCCCCTTCTGGATGATGAAAGACACCACACTGAATCCCAAATCCCTCTCTAACCTCTGAACAAGAGCACTGTGGAACAAAGACTTCAACACCCTACCATAGTGCATTTACCATTACTTGGGATTCAACCGTGGAAAAGTTAGTTAGCTCTTAATTCATTCATTCATTGAGTCTACCTGTACATCATTTCATGAAGCGTATCCATGGCAACTCTAACGCTGCAACTCTAACGCTACCAAATCCAAGAAGGATCACATGTTTGTCCTCAATATATATGAGGTAATCACGTTATGATTAAAAAAAAAAAAACTTCTGCACATTAATACCCTAATTAATTTCTTTCACCCGTTTTCAACTTTTGAATAAGTCGCAAAGTCCACAACAACATACTGTACAATATGAGATAATACTCCGAAGAAAAGGCTCTATCAATTGAAAGGCTACTATTTTATGGGTGTGACAAAGCATCAGGTAATCCAGTAATCATCAGGTAATCTTACCGTTTTTTGTTTTTTTTTGCATCCGAAATCCACCTCAAACATAATCATAAGTGAAAATATTTACTATAGAAATGACAGTTAACGGTGCTTCCACCATTGTCACTGATGTCACTGACGTCATGGTAGTCTCGTGTCTGCAAAAGGTCAATTTCTTCTCCTATTTGCATCAGTAATCAGATTGGCACATGATTGTAAGGGCCCCTGAGGGACAGAAGGTCCCTAAAAATGGCATAGCAATTGGAAAGGTTTGGCTTCATCAATGTTGGGGGACCGGAATATTAGCTTTTCCAGGGGCCCCCTTTAGAACGCACCATCTGTTCATTCTGAATAAAATATTTAGTTCCATACATCTGTAGTTTGGAACTCTTAAATGTCCTACATCAGTGTTTCTTCTATGTATCTTGAGTAGCCCAGATTTTCTAAACATGCAAAAATCAGTAGCAAAGGTATAAACATTTTTTTACTGGATTTGTTTCAGAATCCCGTTACAGACGGCAGACTCGAGTCATTCAGGCGGACTTCACTGAGGGGCATTCGATTTATCCAGCTATAGAGGAGCAACTCAAAGACCTGGAGATTGGCATTCTGGGTAATATATTATATAATTATACAGTAAACAGTATAACAGTAACTTGCTTATTACTATACAGTAACTTGCAACTGAAGGCGGAATTATTATGCATATTATTACAAGTAATGCATTTAGAAAGTAAAAGGGAACAAAGTGTAATGAAAAACAAAACAAAACTGCAAAGATTATTTTGTTTTATGTATGCGTGTTTCTTTATGAACTCTCTTTGGTTTTTTTTCCTGCAGTGAATAATGTTGGTATGAATTACGCTGGAATGCTGGTGAACTTCTTAGACATTCCAGACCCTGAAAAGGTACATAATAATATGACGTTAGCGCTCATGCATAACCACCAACGCACTTATGTGAAAGTTAATCACAGCATTGATTCTGTCGAAATTCCTTTGCAGAGAATCACCGAAGTGATCAACTGTAACATTCTCTCCGTCACCCAGGTACACGCCTGTCTATACAGCCATGTGAAAAAATATGTATTAAGACACCCTATACAAAACATATGGGCATTTGGTCTTCAACTTTGATTTTAACAATATAATGAGAAAGTAAATTCTTGGAAGGAAAAGGATTAGGACACGCCCATATTTCTTGCTTGCCTATAAAATGCCTAAAAGTTAGATTCAGGTGCATCACATCAGGTGCAGATGATTCGAACGTCGTTACTGGGTAATTTTCGAGGAGTCCGGTCCTGTTCAAGTGAGCAGTATCAGTGAGAGACGATGAAATCCAGAGAGCTCTCGGAGGCCTTCAGAAAGGATATGGCTGTATACGAGTTTGGGAAGGGATATAAATGATCCCCAGACAATTTGAAATATGCCATTCCACTCCCCAGTTTACGGTTACAAGTGGTGATCAAGTAAACAATTCTCAACATGCCCAGGTTAGGAATGCCACGGGATGTACAGGAAGATCTTGTCCCCGTCAATCTACCATCAGAAAGAACTGTACGAGTTTGTTTCTCATGGGAGTGTGCACGGTGGAAACCCTTAGTGACATACCTATATATCAGGACATGTGCCACACAACATGTACTTGGAATTATTTAGATACAATAAAAGAGAACGTTTTGGTGTAAACCGTGGACAACATTGAGGCAGTAGTGGTGAACATGGTTGAGGCCATGGTTTGCTCATCAGAGCGTTGGGGGGTGCGAGCCAGGTTGTGCAAGACCCTTACCCCTAAACCCACACAACCACTGCACTAGGAATTGGGACCCACCAATAAAAAAAGGATGATTCTTGAGTAGATTGTGAAGTGGACAATGTCAGGTTGTCAGGTTGAGATTCTTTTGCATTTGAGCAAAAGAACCTCATACCAATGCTAAAGCATGGAGGTGGACATATCTTGGTTTGGGGTTTGGGACAATTTTGCTGCAGCAGAGCCTGGACAGCTGACTGTCACACAACTCACTATGAACTCCACCATATCAAAGGGTGCTTGCTCTGAATTGAAGCTGGGAGCAAATGTGGATCTTGAAACATTCCAGTGAGTCCATTAAGGAACGGCTCGTAAGGAAGAGAGAAAGAACGAAACGAACAGTTCCAGATTGGCCAGATCCCTCCGGAGGCAAATCCATCAATCATCACAGCTAAAGAAATCCTGCATTAAGGAAGTGGGGAAACCTTGCTGCCAGTCATTGTCAGAGTCTGGTAGATGGTTAGAGAAAACGTCTCCAGAAAGGTGGAAATATTAAAGCTATTAGGGCCTATGGAAGGGTTCCTTAAATCCAGTCCTGGAGGTCCAGTATTCAGCAATTTGGCAATGCATAAACACGCATACTGAACCTTGTACTGTAATTGACAAGTTGTGCTAGACACTGGTCCTCCAGGACCTGAGATGAAGAACCATGGTCTAGGGTGTCCTAACTCTTTTCTCAATAGGAACTAGCATTATTGTTTAAACAAGAGACTTTTTGTTGTTGTTGATTATGCAAAGGAGAATTCCCTGTAATTTAATTGCCTCCTTATCTATTGATATAATTCCAAAGAAGATCAAATATTGATGTGTTGATATCGCCTAGTAAACAAGTATAAATATGCGATGGGATGTCCTCATTTTTTCCACATGACTGTAAAAGACAGCTCTTAATTGCTGAATGAATGTAGTACACGATGTACCAAGAAACACAATGAGATGCCGATGATAACAATGGCTGTGTTGTACCTTAGATGAGCAGACTGGTTTTGCCACAGATGATTGAAAGGTATGTCCGAGGTATTTGTCTCAGTGATATCAGTCTATGTTCATTCCGTGCTGCTGGTGCTAACGAATGGACCTCTGTGTATATGTGTGTGTGTGTGTGTGTGTGTAGGGCGAAAGGGCTTATCATCAACATTTCATCAGAAGCATCGTCTAATCCTCAGCCCATGCTAACGGTGTACTCTGCTACAAAGGTAAAACGGGGAAGACAAACATTCAACAAATCTTAAAAGACCAGCATGAATGCACACACACACACACCACTGTATGCACTAAATAATCAGATCTTTCTGTCCGCCAGATATTTGTCACATATTTCTCTCGCTGTCTTCATGCAGAATACCAGCCGCGAGGAATCATAGTCCAGGTATAATTCCATATGGCAAAGGACTAGTTTAAAGCAAAATCCTCTTACATGAATACATGCATTAATCTTTATACAGTTGCTTTAAAAAGCAAACTTTAGCAAGTTTATTTATTCCTTTATTCATTCTGCCACCAGGGCATAAAGGAAAACTGCTGGAGTTGCTCTTTAAGGAACATTAAGGCTACGTTCACATTACAAGCCACATTGCACCAATCCGCTTTTTCTTCGGTCAGATCGGATTTGCATCGGTTGCATGGCGGCTTACATTCCGAATTACAACTGACTAGTGATGGGAAGTTTAAATAATTTTAGTGACTCGGTTCTTTAAATCTTTTAGATCATTTATATCATTCCGTTCTTTTGATCAGAAATTAAATAAAATGTTGCATTTTAAGTAAAAAGACCCCCAACAAGTCAACATACACAAATTTTGTCTAGAGTTCCAGTGATGAAAATATTACAATGCAGCTAGGGACATTATAATAGACAGAATGAGCAGCTCACCTCTGATATCTTCTGGTCTGAATCGTTCGTTCTTTTGTCACGTGACTGTCATAGACGTTATGCACTGCATTGCACATGAAAGCGGTTCTTCTCATGAATCTTCTAGTCCGAGTCGTTCGTTCTTTTGAATATTTTGCACTGCAAAGCGTCTATGAAAGTCACATAACAAAAGAACGAACGACTCGGACTAGGAGACCCAAAGGTAACTACTCATTTCTGTTTTCTGTATATAACATACGGAGGTTTCACTCTGAATAAAAGCGTCTGACAAAATGCCTAAATGTAAATGTTAATGTAAATGGTTTGCGATGCTTTGCGCATGCGCGCTCAATAGCAAGTGAACGAATCACTCTCCGAGAATACACGTTCTTCTGAGTTTAAAAAAAAACAAACTTTTCATGAACGAGCCATCACTACAACACTACTACAAGTGACTTAATGTGTTAAATGTTAATGTTTGAGATATACCAGTGTGTCATGCATCTCTTATTTAAAAGTTACTTGTTTATAATACAAGTAAATTTAAGAGTTTTAAAATTAACTTTAATCTAGTTTGATCTAGTCAGATATCACTTTGATTAACTAGATTAAAAAGTAAAAAATATATATTTTTGCCCCAAATGGTTAAGGTAATGGCTTGCCGATCAGAGGGTACCAGGTTCAATCCCCAAGTAGCCACTGTGGGCCCTTAAGCAAGACCCTTAACCATCAGTTGTTTAGATGTAAAATAACATAAAACTGTAAGTTGCTCTGGATAAAGGTGTCTTATTATAAAGTATTAGATTTGTGCGTTCTGACAAGCCACAAAAAAAAAAAAACTAGATGTCATTTTACTGCACAAAATCAGATGAGCCACATAATGTGAACGTAGTCCAAGTGTTGAACTACCGTGCAGTTTATTGCTTTTCCTATTGAAGTGTGTCTCCAACGCCAACATGTTCAATCGTCCTGTTGTCTCTTTTCCCCCCCATTAGTGTGTGATTCCTTTCCTCGTGTCGACTAACATGACATATAATGTTAAAGTCAGTCCTTTGGTGAAAAGCTCAGCCTCGTTTGCCAGAGAGGCCCTCAACACCGTGGGGTACAGCTCCTTCACCAGCGGCTGTATGACGCACGCCCTGCAGGTACGCACACCGTCAACCTTCTCCATGAACACAAATCATAACGAACAATAAAAGACACCTAATAACGCTGCACACACTTTTAGTACTGGATCGACAGCATTATTGTGTTCCTCTAACCATTCCCTTATGTAAACGTTCCTCTCTGTGCGTTCCCTGTTTCTCTTCCTCGCTCCAGCATCTCGCTCTGAAGATCTTATTCCCGGGCTGGCTGCGACTGTCTCCGTTCTGCGTGCGCCGCCTTGAGAAGATCTCGCAAGAAACGAGGCAGATATTAGAAGAGAAAATAGCGCAGTGCGAGAAGAAACGGGAATGATGAAGAGAAATAAACAGACGCGCGAACAAGGAGGGAGCGGCATGACCACGCAAACATGACTTGACCGACTTGCTTTTCTGACCAAACTGCTTTAATCAGATTTGAAATGATCCTTTTTTTAGCGCACAGGGAACCTCAGGCGCAGATGAGATGTGGATGATCAGCCGAGATATGTTCGGTACTCAGGTGTTTTTGTTGTACGCCTTCCTACCAGGGGAAAGGGGGGGATCGCAACTATGTTTTTTTTTCCTTTATTGTATTGCCACACAGACTTGAAAATATGTTCCTCGATTATCCTACAGAGGGTGCTCTAAACTATTCACACATTGTAGGAACTAACTATTATTTATGTCTATTTAGAATTGTAACAAATTCTGAAATATCGAATCACGATATTTCTAAAAAAAAAAAAAAAAACGCAATCCAGAGAAATGTCGCGTAGTCACTTTTTTTGCACTTATTGCCAACTCACAAACTAACACCTCATGTTTTAGAGCACGCACTTAAGCAAGTGCACTCGGGAACGGAACGACATGGCTAACGTGAACGCAGGGCGGAATTAGATGACGAGGAGGGGCGACCATACTCATGACATATCTCCCACATGGTTGATTCAATATTAGATTTTTTTTTTTTTCTGTGTTAATTCTATGACCGTTTGTGTGCAATAATACAAACGCCAACATGGGCTGTTTATCAGAAATACAGATATAGGACTCATATTTAAGCAGTTTATTGTGTACATAATTTTTTTTATACATATATAACAATATTGCTCTATATTTTTATGCACAGAATATATATTGTGATTACATGACCTCATTATATATAATGTATATGTATACATTCATATGTACAATAAATTAAAGCACATGACCACAGTGGCTTGTACATTCATACTGACTCCACCATGTCGAAAAGAGTATATACTGTACACATACACACCCATGATGCTTCTCAGGACAATTACACACATCTGCAATTTTTTATTCACTGCCTTAGTTTAAAGCATGAAAAACAGAGGCGGCGAAATCCATCGACACAAAGCCTCCTGTTGACCGACGGATTAGTCTTTAAAACCAATTCCCCTAAGGCACGCTTACATAGACGCAAAACTAACCCAAAGGTTCACGCATCACGCTCGAGAACGCTCTACATGGATCAAAAACCCGTCTCATCTTCATCACTTACATCGCAACTGCAAACTATTATAACTGAGTGCCAGTTAGTGCAGACATCACACCTTTTGATGTAGAACCATCTTCAAATAAGCATTTACATCTGTACATTTCATAAGTTAGATAAACCGAAGCAAACTGATTATGATCGGGTGTAAA
Organism: Clarias gariepinus; assembly: GCF_024256425.1. Lineage (NCBI taxonomy): Eukaryota > Metazoa > Chordata > Actinopteri > Siluriformes > Clariidae > Clarias > Clarias gariepinus. Next base: position 18,494,228 of record NC_071123.1, on the reverse strand, counting down.
TGTCCGTAAACACGCACAAGTCCGTAAACACTACAACTGTCATTGTTATAAGAATCTTAATTTCTGCTCATCCAGGCTTTTAAAGGAATACTCCAGCGCTTTTCATATGGACGTCTCAGTGAATATTACAAACATGAACGTTTCCCCTGCATTTACGAAGAAAAAATAAAATTGTGCTCTGACTTACATGTTTAAAGTGTAAGGGACAGTGTTAGACTTAATAAGCCTTACACAAATGTGTGAACCCACATGGCAATGCTGTTTTAGGAAAAACATTTGGAATGATCTCAGTCACTTGTTCTTTATATTATCCCGCTTATCCTGCACAGGAGCGCATCCCTGGACGGGTTGCCAGTCCATCACAATACACACACATTACTGGATGTTTATAGATAAAAATTGGCCTAATCTGCATGTCTTTGGAATGTAGAAGAACACCAGCCAAGCATGGGGAGAACATGCAAACTCCACGCACACAGACCCGAGGCAGGAATGGAACCTGGACCCTGGAAGTGCTGACCACTACTCCACTGTGCCACCTGCGTTTGTACTGGCATCTTTTTAAAAGTTCATTATTTTCCTAAAACAGCACAAAACATAGTTCCCTTTTGCACCACTGTGATTAGCAAATTATTTATCGCTTACATTATTATAGCAGCTGTTCCCTCACCTCTTCCACCCCTTTAAAGTCAACTTTATCTAGGAGAAGTCATTTCTTTTACCAGTGAAGTCTTTCACGAGTTTTGCACAAACACCACAAAGTCAAGACTCTGTGTCATGTCCTTCACATCCGTTATGATTAGATAATAAATAACATTTACTTGTAAAATTAAACATGAACCGAGCATCCAGATTTTTTCCCTTTTTTTCCATCATTACAATGACGCGTGCAGATACGGAAGATCGAGATTACTCTGAAAAACTCTGGAGTATTCCTTTAAGAAGGTCAAACGACTAGACTTGAGCAGGAATGCGAATAAACAAACTGGTCTCATAACCCTGAGGAGACATGTTTCCGCCGGTGGGATACGTCTCCATCAGCAAGAGGAAACACAGGCCTGTAACAGGCGGCCATGGGAATGTACGAACCAGGCGGTTGTGTACGTGCCTGAATAAAGGTTGTCCCATTAACGTGTTCCTCTTTAACATAGCAACGGTGATTGGTAAACAAAAAAACAATTACAAATCTTTTTTTTTCCTTTCGCGCTGTTTATCCGTGTCTTTATCCGGCTCGAGTAGAGAACAAACACACGTTGACCAGGAACAAAGAAGTCAATAAGACACGCCTGTAGGGTTGAGTAAGCACAAGCTATTGCATGTGTTCAAGTATGTTAAAAGGGAAGGTTTTGCAATTGTACACTTTTTCACGTTACATCACATATAGTCGATCGGTTGAGACACGTTTTGGTGCGTGTGGCTACGCTACAGTATGAGAACGAGCCTTTGGACCCAACTCTGTCTTTGAAATTTTTTGCCAAAGGAGAAAAAAAAAAAAGAAGAAAAAAAAAAAAGAGACAATAATGTAACGATATTATCAGAAACAGACTTTTGTTAGACTCCATTGTGGAAATTAAGAAACAACACAAACTTAAATAACAGATGGATTAAATGTTTGGTCTAAAGTGGATTCCCTTTGTATATGCAAACACATTCAGTCCGGTTCGGTTCGGTCCGGTTCCCTCAGAGCTCAGTGCATGTAACAGGGGTCAGACCATGAATCAGAAGAGTGGGACCAAGTCCTTGAGTGAGGGTGTCCAACTGCGCCAGGTACTGCTGCGACTGGCTGGAATCGGTGGGTGGGCGGGGCAAGTAGAGGAAGCGCACGGCGGCGGAGGTGCTGTGTTCTTTCAGGAGCTTGTTGACTTCGCGCAGGAACGCTTCCGTCACTGCGGGGGGCGCCGTTTCTTCACTTCCTCGCAGCAGCCGCACCGCCGGGTCCCACGGGACGATCTTGATGGTGGCTCGGATCCTCAGCTTCCCCAGCAGCTCTCTGAAGCGCTCCTCCTTGGCCAGCCAGCGCTGGTCTTCGGACTCAGATTCCACGCAGAGGAAGATGCGCAGGCGGGCGCGGCGCCACCCGGCGGCCATGTTTAGAACGCAGGCCATCTGCAGGAGGAAGAGGCTGCAGACGTCGGCGTAGCTTTGGTTCCCGTCGGGGCTTAGCATGTTGGACGGCCACACGTCGATGGTCTCGGTGGCGCGCTCGCCGCTCTTCCCCTTGCTTTCAGGCAACAGCTGGAAGAAGTAGCGGCCCAGGCACACGTTCTTGCCCATCTTTATGGCGTCGGAGACGATGCCGACGTACTCGTCTGGCTGGAGCCAGCGCTGGCTCTCCACCCCGTGACGCACGGGAGGGAAGTGGGCCTGTAGGGACGGGAGGTCCACACCGAAATTGTCGCCCTCGTCTCCGATGAAACCGGCACCGTCCACTGTGCCCTTACAAAAAGTAGGATCCTGAAGGAAATAGTCTTCTGGGTACGAGTTGTCATAGAATCCCAGAACGAGTGTATTCGGCTTCATTCCACCTGTCATGTAGCAGAGTACGTGCAAAACTGATTAATAACACCCTTCACAAAGTGTCTTATTCTGTATAATGAAAAACTTTAAAGCGTAGTTGTCTCACCCAGTCCGGTGATGCGCAGTAGGTGCTGGGTTCCCTGTCTGACTGATGGAGAGAGGGTCAGATCGACAAATGCTTTAACACCGAGCTTATCCACCAGACTCAACCAGAAATTATACTGCTGCTGAACTGGATCTGTTGGTTCGACATCTACCGTGGCGAGAGAACGGGAGAGAGAGAGAGATATATTAGTGAACATGTTGTTCTGCTATTTTAAAACATGCAATGTATTAAGCATATAGGAATGCACTACTAAAGTTCCACACACTTAAAATTACAAGCAAACAAATCTCCAGCACTGTGCATCACCTAAACTGTGAGTGCGCCCTCTTGTGGTCGACAGAAATGTGAACTACAGAGAAACATTATGCAAAATAAGTATTATATTAATCAGTTTGCACATTTTTTTAACCGGTGAAATCCTTAATAGAAATGAATAGATTAACGATTCATATATTTATATACACACCCAATTTGAAAACAGGTGTAGTTAAATTGCTAAGAACTAGCTTGTATTTTGTCACTAGTAAACACATAATTGGCAAACAGAATATTTACAATATTTACAAACAATCAATTTTTTTTGAGTCACAACCTGAGAAAGTTTTATGTTTGTTGTTTTTTAGAATAATAATAATAATAATAATTTAGGGCTATAATATAACAAGACAGAACAGAATACAAAAATCTACTTAAGCAGAACCAGCCTGTTATTATATCCTGCAAGACTCCGCTCTCTAGACGTTTCACGCTGGGTTCTCACAAATGTTAAAAGTTTTATTTAGTGAATTCACCAACCATGTGCAAGTTCTCACACTTTACTGTTACTTAGTCAAGTTTTTCATTAGCATCAGCTGTGCAACATTCAACGGTACCACACCAGTAGCGCACATGCAGTTAGCTCGTCAACCCTGCCCTTTGTTTCTGGACGTACCCAGGTCTCCGATCTGCACGTGACCCAGCACGAACAGCCCTCCTTTCTTTAGCTGGTTGACGAAGCAGATGAGCTGACAGGACGAGCGGGGGTTGGATACCATCAGCAGGACTTGTGGCCGCCAGAATTTCACATGGTCCTTCCTCGAGTCGAGCATCAGCAAATACTTACGAACCTAGGGAAAGATTCGAACACATATATCTAAATCTGTATCCAAAAAAAAAAAAAAAAAAAAATATATATATATATATATATATATATATATATATATATATATATATATATATATATATATATATATTTAATAACTCTAGGAGATTTCAAGGAGAGGACGTCTGAACTACTGTATGTGCAGAATTTTATTAAAAATATACATGAGGAACCTTTACATTAGAAAGCACAATTTGAATAGAAACTGAATACGACAGACAGTACGGTCCTGTCCGGACCGAAGTCTGGAGCCACTCATGATTTTTTTCTTATTAAATTCAATTGTGTAGATTAAATTAAAGAAATTAGGCAGTTAACTCTTCACGTCCAGGTCACCACTTTCGCGCCCTTAAGCAAGACTCACCCTCGCCCTTAACACCAACTGCTTAAATGTAAACAGAGCAACTAAGATTCAGTTCTGGTCCCAAGCCTGGAGAAATTGTGTCTTGTGACAAGAAGGACATCCGACATAAAAAACCTGCGTCAAATCTTGCAGATTAAATGGACCACTCACTCTCACTTACTCATTTTCTATACCGCTTTATCTTGTATTCAGGGTATTCAGGGGGACCTGGAGCCTATCCCAGAAGACTTAGGGCACGAGGCGGGGTAGACCCTGGACAGGGTGCCAATCCATCCATGGGAACACCAATTAATTAAATTCAATTCAATTCAATTCAATTTTATTTGTATAGTACTTTTAACAATTGTCATTGTCCCAAAGCAGCTTTACACAATCAAAAGAATTATTTTAGTTTGTATGGAATTTAAATGTGTATGAATCAGACGGGAATCGAACCCGGACCCGGGAGGTGCAAGACGATAGTGCTAAAACACTAGGCTGAAACATGCTTCAAGATACAAAATGTAAAAACTGGAATTTTGACTGAAATTTTCTACAAGTCTACCTGGACTCCATATTAACATCAACTGTTATGCTGAACTGCCTGCCACCTAACACACAGTATGAATGCAGATCAATTCCTGCTCTCCGTTTTCCCAGATCAGGAGGGTTCTCTGTTGAGTCTGGTTCCTCTCAAGGTTTCTTCCTATTACCATCTCAGGGAGTTTTACTTGCCACTGTCGCCCTCGGCTTGCTCACAAGGGACAAACTGACCATTTCAATTCATACACATTCACATTCCATACAAACTTAAATAATTATTTTCTGATTGTGTAAAGCTGCTTTGCGACAATGACAAATGTTAAATGTGCTATACAAATAAAAATGAATTGAACTAAACTGAAAACTGGTTGTGTATGTTCTGTAACAACCTGAGCAGCAACCTCATTTCCCCTCTCATCTGTTCCAACTACCCACCAGCAGACTAATCACCGGCCTGATCAGGGTCCACGCCTTGGGTTAGATATATTTTTTTGATGCATCAATGATTCATAGATCACTGTGTGGCTTAACAAAAAAAAAAAAAAAACATTTCTCTGAAACTGCTCAAGTACAGGGACTGAACTGAAAAAAAGAAAAAAAAGAAGAAAGTCCCTCAGGAAAATGAAAAACTTTTCCCCTAAGTACAGTGACCGAGAAGTGCAAAATAACAAAACCGAAAACAAAATAAATTTAAAAACTAAATAACAAAATTTAAAAACAAAACCGAAAACAAAATAACAATCAAATACCAAATGAGAAAATACAACAACAATTCAGTCAAACCGGAATAGGTAGGTATAGCTCGCAAATTAAATTCTTATTGCTGATTGCATGAGACATCTGTCACTCAAGACATACAAGACGTAGTATCAAGTGAACTTACTGAAATGAATCCTTAAATGAAAATACATCTAAATGTCCGTGTGGCTGCGGTACTTCATGTATACAGACTACTGTATATTTTGAGTGACAGATGTCTCGTCCAATCAGCGGTAAGATTTAACAAGCCAAAAAAGGTAGGTGTGGTTTGTGAATAACATTCTTACCGCTAACTGGACCAGACATCTGTCACTCAAAATACACAGGAAGTACCGCAGCCACACGGACATTTAGATGTATTCTCATTAAAGGACTCATTTCAGTATTTTAAGATCATATACTTCTCTGGTCAACTTAGTTGGGTTAAATGTGCTTTGAAAAATTTTTCTGACTTTACTTGATAGGACTTCTTGCAGGTCTTGAGTGACCGATGTCTCATCCAATCAGCGATAAGAATTTCATTCGCAAACTATACCTACCCTGTTCCGGTTTGAATGAATTGTCGTTGTGTTTTCTCATTTGTTATATTTTTTGCGGTTTTGTTATTTTTTTGTTTTGCACTTCTCGGCCACCGTACTTAAGACTAGATTAAAAATGAAAAAGTCTGCAAGTGAACATGAAGAAATGAGAGGTGGTACAGTACTGCATGTTCTGTTTTATAGCTACGTCGAGTTTATAACTCATATCTCGTGTACTGATACACAGTGGTTGGGAAATCCCTGGGAAAATCCAGTCATTTTTAAAATAAGTAAACACACACACACACACACACACCACTCTCCACTCTGCATTTTATAATAATTATTAGATTTAATTTTACTTGCACGACAAAACAAAGTTTAATTAGTAAAACTGGGTGTAGATTTTATATGGTGTGTGCATGTGTGTGCGTGTGTGTGCGTGTGTGTGTGTGTGTGTGTGTGTGTACCTGGTGGAAGATGAGCGCCTGGCTGATGTAGCCCCAGCTGCTTGTGGGCGATCGATAGTGCAGGAAGAGCAGCAGCAGCAGTAACACCACGATGCTGGCTGACGAGTACACTGGATCAATGACAAACATCATGACCAGACAGCTGAGCATGCCCAGGAGACACGTGTGCCACGAGAAGAACTGGAACGTCGGCCTGGATGTAAAAAACAGAGCGAGGGAGACGAATGGTGGCGGTCGGTTATTATTCTTGCTTTGTCGGCTATTTTGTTGCACTGTACCTGAAATTAGGAGCGGACGCCCACTCCAGAGCCAGACAGGCCAGATCTACTGCGGCGTAGGACAGCAGGTAGAAGACGGTCACCAACCCTGCGATGGCGTTCAGCTGACCTGCAAACAACGTGCACTGACACACACACACACACACAGGATTACATGAAACATTAGATCTACATGCAGAAGATCTAACGTTATTACTCTTTAGTGCACGCGCAATATAAATCCCACACACACACACACACACACACACACACCTGCACCAGCGCCCAGGTGTAGAGCACAGAGACCCAGGGGTTTCCCGAGCTAGAGGTGATGGCCGCAGGGGCCAGGGGTAACCCTGAGAGACATCACACACATCTCAGTTCACTTCTTTACATAGCTTCATCTTGCATCATTTACAAACACAGACACACACACACGCACGCACACACACGCACCAAAGAGCTTATCGATGGCGAGGGCGTGTAGGATGCGCGACGCTCCGATGAGCGAGCACATGGCCGCGGAGAGCGAGGCGCAGTACACGCCGATGATCACAAACGGAGGCCAGATGTTGATTTGCTGGAAGACGGCGAAGTCGTTAATCAGCAGCGACCTGCGAGAAAGACGGAGAAACGCTTCGGTCGTTATTTATTTATACTGAGAAACGGAGTGGTGGCGCGTGGAGAGGTCAGGAAGACGTCCGTCACCTGTCGCAGGTGGAGCTAACGAGGAAGAAGAAGAGTATGTAGACGGTGAAGGTGTACAGCACGGCCATGATGGTGCCCTTCGGGATGGCCACGCTGGGGTTCTTCAGCTCACCTGCGCACACACACACACACACACAACTCAAAGCTCAAATACATGGTCATGTGAAAGACACTCAGTGTGAGAAAGCAATAAACGGGAAGCAAAAAAAAGGAAGTGTGTGTGTTTGCTCGTTCGTATACCTGACATATTGGCTCCGGCCATGATGCCGGTGCAGCTGGTGAACATGACGGCGAAGACGGTGGAGAACGACATCATCCTGTTTGTACTGAAGTCTGAAGTGTAGCCGGCTACAGACGAAGAAATAGACAGAGGGAACGTTATGAGGGAGATTTATTACAGCGACACTCGGAGCTGATGAGGCGCTTCACACTAACCAACAAAACGAATTAATAAATCGAAAGGGTTTCACGTCCGCGCCGCTACTCACCCCACAGGTTGTTGGCGAGCGTGGTGCTGTTGAAGCCGGTGTAGCTGCCGTTACGGGTCACCGTGTTGTTCGGGCTGAGGGAGTGCGTGAAGTTGAAGGTGCGCGGCCTGACGGCCAGCGGGCTGATCAGTATGGACAGCACGGCCACCGTCACCACTAGCAGGGTGAGGAAGGAGGCCTTGGCGTAGATGTGAGCACCGACCAGACAGATGACCAGGCAGATTAGCAGCAGCACGGAGGCGTAGAGCACCGAGAACCAGTAACCCTGAGGCAGCACATGCAAGCCTTCTGCCACCCCGGCCACTACAGAGAAAAAAAACAGTAAAAAAATAATAATAAATAAATAAATAAACCTGTTTTTAATCTTCTTAAAGATTCCAGTCCAGAGATTAGACCACACGCTTACCTGGATCCCGTCCAAAAACGTTCAGTATGGCCTCCACCAGCCCGAGCACGTAGACGCCGCACGCACACACCTTCGCCAGGTAGAACATGAGCCCGATGCTGCCTCCAAACTCCGGCCCGAGAGAACGGCTGATCATAACTGGAGGTCAGAGGTTAAGAATCAGCACTTCTTCCCCTCGCTGGGGGTTGAGACTAAAACAAAAACCACCTGAAATAAAGAAACTACATAATCACCATGATCCACCTTTAATAACGCTGGTCTACAAACATATTTTGGAAATTATCAACCTTTAAGATAAATTTTTTTACATATTTTAATTAGATGAATTAGAAAATTCAATTAAATTTTATTTGTGTAGCAATTTTAATGATGGTCATTGTCGCAGGAAACGGGTGAGAAGGGCGCCGTTGTCGGTCCACAGATTCGAGGACTTCGTCTGTCGCGCAACAAGGAAAAGAAGGCATGAGAAGCCCTCGAGTCTGTGGTGATGGATTTTCTCTGAAACTGCAAGGCTGATGACTACGAAAAACACTTTGTGAAAAAATTTTGATTGGGTCATATAGCTCACAAACAAGTTGCTGAAAATTCCCTCCTTCCACTCGCCTTTAGACTATTTCCCTTTTAACTTTGGGGCAGTAATTGATGATTTCACCAGAATATCACAGGCATGAAGAGAAGATACCAAGGGTACTGGATACTGAAGTATCTACAGGGACGATCCTACTGCAGTTCACAAGAGAAAAGCCAAAAAGCACTGTTTAGATACTGAACCTTGTCATTTATTCTGATGTTAGAGATTTTATTCTGTAATTATTATTATTATAATTATATTATGTTATTCACCTTACAGTTTATTTTGTAAGCTTAAAAACTGTATAATTTTGAGCTTGTATCTTAATAGTCTGGGAATCTACACAGCAATGGGACCAACCCACCTTCAACCCAATTCTGTATTTTTTTTAATGAACGAAAGCATGTAAAAGCATTTTCATGTTACATGAAAAACCAGTTGAAATTCATGTTATCTGTATTGATAAAAACGTTAATTTATAGTGATCGATGTGGCGCCATTCTCATTGCTATATAATATTTTACAGAAAAGTTATGGAGCATAATCACATACCCCCTCTCATAATTTTTTATTATTTTTACGCAGTTTTGATCAGAAGCTTTATTGTGGAAACTGGAGCCAATTAACACTCAGGACTTAATTTTCCTTAATTAGTGACCCAATTCTGAAATACTTTCATATCCGAGTCTTTCTCCTTGTAGACCAGTGTATTAAAAAATAAATAAATAAACACACACACTTGGACATCTATTCAAATACAAATTTGCCCAAAAGATACAGTAAGCTCCGCCCCCTTGCACGGCTCCGTTAGTAGAGATGGCGCAGATCGACAGGATGGTCAAGGAGATGATGAAATACGCCACAAACAACATGCTCAGTCCTTGGAGGAGCCCGGCGTGTCCGACGACAAAACCTGTAACGTATACACACCTCACGTGAACAACGTCCGAATCACGACACCGTCATGACCGTCCACCCCGACATTCACAGACCTGTGCGCAGGAAGAGGATGATGCTGAACATGGACAGGATGGTTGGCACCATGACACCAAAAAAGGTGTTGAGTTTGCGAGGACTGGATTTGGAAGCGTCGTCCCCGGACGTGGAACCCTTCCTGGAGTCCACGCTGTCCCCCACCACGCTGTACGCTCCATGGGGCAGGAGACGACTTCGCTCCCCCGCCATGATCTGCAAACGGGAAGGTTAAAAGGTTTGCAAAGCGAGCATAACTGTGTGACAAGCATGACAGCTGATGATCTTAATCCAGCTTCTGAAATATCGCACGTGTTCGGTGCGTTGCAAAAACCGCCTGACTTACTGCCTGATTTACATATTGATATAAAACTCAGTCATATAAAAAAAAAATAATAAATGCACTGGATAGAAGACAGCATAAACATTATTAAATTAAACGCAGCAACTCGAACAAAGAAAAAAAAAGAAAGTCATAATTATATTTTGTTTTACAGTTTTAAAGCACGACTTTTATACATTACATTTATAATAATACATTTTAGCTTTTTCTTTTTTACCAAGTGCATCAGCTGGGAAAGGACATATCATGTCTCATCACATGGGCATAAAACAAGGATCACATGACTGAGAAAACCCAAAATACTTTTTTTTTAAAGGATTAGACCAGCATAAACACGATATCCTTGTGACTCTAGCTTTAACAGTATACAAGAGCTTTGTGTGGGAAATCTTCCTCTTTGTGTTTGTGAAACTCAATAGATGTACAGCACAAAACGTGTGTGTGTGTGTGTGTGTGTGTGTGTTCTGACATCATTTCAGACATTTATTAACAAATAAAATAAAATACGATTTAAGTGAGTGATGTCCCATAAAATGCATGTAAAACCGGTGTGCATTATGAACTATTTGTGAGCAACAATGCCACTTTTGCATAATTAAACCTTGGACAACTTTAACTTTTTTTAAAAGTAATTATGAGGCATTTAAAAAAGTAATTATGAGATTTAGATGACTGTCCACCTCCATGGTTTATCCTCCTCACATTTTGACTACTTAAGACTACTTTCACTTCTGTTAATTACACTAAGTGTCAGACGCCAGCTCCGCTAGGCGCGGTTCGTTAAGCCAGATGTTGAAGGATGTGTGTTGGCGGAGCGAAATCATTGGTTAAACAAAGAGACCAATCATAATCTGTTAATGATTAATCTAATTATAAATAGTGTTTGTGGAAAAGCAATATAACACAAGAGCCAGTGCTGGATATAGACTGAGCCCTTGTACCTACAACCACGTCACAGCCGCGCTACAGTATATGCAGCAGTACAGCACTCCCAGTCATGTGATATTACTTTAATAACAAATGTCAACTTAACCATGGGAAACAAAAAAGGAGGCAATAACACAGGAAAAGAAAGATGGGTGAAGGATGAAAAAAAAAAAAATGTTTTGTCTGATGTGTCATTTCAAATGTTTCATGTTTAACTTCACTATTTAAGCTTGTATTGTTTATAGATGACTAATTGACAAGTCACATGCACAATGCCAGGGTCTCTCGTGTTAGACGCGTAATGCCTTCTACAAATACACTTTAAAGTTTTTGTAGAGTTTATAATCCTCTCGTAAAAGCTAGACAGATTAATGTGACATCCATCATGCTGAAAAAAATAAGGAATATTTTCGGAACGAAAATGGTTGTATGGATTTTAAAAGTTTTTTTCGTTTTACGTTATGCATTGTTTTGTTTTTTTGTTTGTTTTACGTAATGGTCTTCAGTACTGCTTAATCTGTGTACAGGGTTACAGGGGCCTGGAACCTATTAGACTGTCAGAGCATCACACAAAACTGGCTGGACAGAATTTAATTATACTCAGCCAGTCCTTCGGTAGTTAAACCCGCACCATAAATGAAATCAAAATGTTGAGTAGAAGGGAAGCTGAGAGGTTGTGTGCCAGATTATAAACTGAAAGTTTTGACATTGTACTACGTGTTTGTCCAAATGTGGGCATGTCTTACATCTTAAATAAGTTTGAATCTGAATTGAATGCAACTTTTGCATCTGCCTGAAGTTTAACCTGCACCATGAGTGAAATCAAAATGTTGAGTAGAAGCCACGTTACAAACTTTAATAATCTGTTTCAAAATAAGCTAAACAAACACCTGCACCAATAGATATTCATTGGAAAAGCTAAACTGAATATTTTTACTGGGATTCGTTCATATTCTCACACACTATGGGCAATTTGGAAACGCCAATTAGTCTAATCTGCAGGTCTCTGTACTTTGGGAGGAAACCGGAGAACCCGGCGGAAACCCACCAAGCACATGCACACACACAAACGCGCGCGCGCGCTCGCTCCGAAGCGGGAAATTAAACCCAGGACCTGGAGGTGCTAACCGCTAAACCACCACGCCGCAAGAAAGAAGTGCAACTAAGAGATAAACAAGCTCACGAAATCTGATTTCTATGTACTAATAAGTTAGACAGAGTTTCTGAGAGACAAAGAGACATGGACTTCAACCTGAAATAATAATAATATAATAATAATAAATCACTGATTACATTAAAAATCACTAGATTTTTTTAGCTTTAAAGCTTTAAACTATTTTATATAGATCTCTCTCATATAAAAAAAGACAGAGAGAGACAAAGAGACAGAAAGAAAGGGAGAGACAGACAAGAGACAGAGAGACAAGAGACAGACAAGAGACAGAGAGACAAGAGACAGACACAGACAGAGAGACAGACAGAGACAGAGAGACAGACAGAGAGAGACAGACAGACAGAGAGAGACAGAGAGAGAGACAGACAGACAGAGACACAGAGAGAGAGAGACAGACAGACAGAGACACAGAGAGAGAGAGACAGACAGACAGAGACACAGAGAGAGAGAGACAGACAGACAGAGACACAGAGAGAGAGAGACAGACAGACAGAGAGAGACAGAGAGAGAGACAGACAGACAGAGACACAGAGAGAGAGAGACAGACAGACAGAGACACAGAGAGAGAGAGACAGACAGACAGAGACACAGAGAGAGAGAGACAGACAGAGACACAGAGAGAGAGAGACAGACAGAGACACAGAGAGAGAGAGACAGACAGAGACACAGAGAGAGAGACAGACAGACAGAGACACAGAGAGAGAGAGAGAGACAGAGACACAGAGACAAGAGACAGACAGAGACAAGAGACAGACAGAGATGTTGAAAACTAACATTAGATGATATTAGCTGTAAAACTAGTTAGTGTGTATGGTAAAATGCTTTACAAACAAACAATAATGTCAGCTAAGTGAGGAGACAAAAGCAGGATGTAAACTCCACGAATGTGAACAAAAACCGTTTGTAACTTCCGCTTGATCTCACAAAACTCTCGAGGAAGCAAAAACACGTAACCGGAGCGGATAGTGAGGAACACTCTGTAACGCCTGGGCATCTTGAACACAGCATGACGCTCGTTATACACACGCTTTAAACTCCGGTTAAACAACGCTTTAACATTATTTACCTGTTCAACTCTTCTCTTCTCCCCAAAACAAGCGGCACCAAACCCGGAAGAAAGAAAAAATATATATATATATATCAACAGGAAGAGCTCTTCGCCGAGGTTTCTTTCATTTCATTTCATCTCACTAGAATAAAATATAAAATAAAACAGTAAACGCCTTTATGTATAGAAGTGAACGTATTGTGCGGTTAGGAGTTTGCCGAGCAGCATCTCCCTGTCCCTGCCTGCCTGCAGCCTGGCTCTGTCCCAATCCGCTAGCTGCTGCGTTAAAAATAAGAAGTACGCCACCTAGGGCACGTGACCGCCCTGACACACCGTAACCATGGAGACGCAGACACCGTTTAACGCATAACGCACGCGACCTGGCGATGGTGCTAAACTGAATCAGAGTTTTTGCTTTTAAATTAGAGTTTCGTTCTAATTAGAGTTTCGTTCTAATTAGTAGTGTGCTAGGATTCCGTTTGGGACGCGGCCGCGTTTTGGGATGGTCACATGACCATGCATGTGACACTCTGAAAAGCGGGGGAAAAAAACAAGGCCAAGTTCAGGATGTTAGATAAACAAATGGTTCATATGAAAAACATTAGACTATGCATTAGTACATTATAAATAAGTAATCATTATGAATAAATAATGATTAACACATTATACATACTAAATGTTTACTTTGTACTGAGATCATAAAGCCTTGAACATATTTTTACACAGAATCTATGCTAGGTACAAACACATTGTTTATTACAACCTATTATGAAATTTATTTCATCTTAACCAACCATACAAACTATACAAACAAGATGGAGTTTACGGGTTGTCGTGAATTTTTTTTTTAACTAATCTGTTTTTTACAATCTACGCTTGAGGAGATTTTAAAATGTATTCAGCTTGTCCTGTAGAATATATATTATCTCAAAGATTTTTGTGTTTACATAAGACATAAAATTCTCTTCTTTTTTTTTATTAAATAAATGACCAATATTAAAAGTTGGATTTTTTTGTATTATTTGTATTATTATTATTATTATTAGTGGTGGTGTTTGCGAAGCAAAGCCTTACTATTTCTATCTCACAGGCTTATTTTCTTCTTATTATTCTTCTTCCGTACGAAAGTTCGGCGCGTAACTAGTCCCGCATCGTTTGTCATAGACCCATGAATGAGGTGTCAAATTGTGCGGGTTATTCATGAATAGGGTGCTATGACTTTCCCATAGACTTAACATTGAGGCCTATATTGGCTATGACATCATAGCTATATCTATGCTGCCACGGCAAGCACAACTCACATTTTCTTCAGGAAATGTGCCTCTCTAGTTATTATCATTATTATCATTATTATTATTATTATTTACAGTGATCCATTACAGCACTAGTATCAATAAATAATTTTTTGCAGTTGTCACCATCTTACAAACTGTTCTCTGTGTGAACTTTAATTTAATTAATAAATGTCATTAAAAGAGACTTTATGTCATTATGTCAGACTTTATTCTTTTTGGCAGCATCTGTCACCATTTGCTTGTGTCTTCCTTTACAACTTGGTATCCAGCATTGTTTCTTTCTCAGACGCTATAATGCATCCTAGTCATGTGAGGAAGTACTACATTCTGGAAAGTATAAGGGGTGTTTAAGTCGACTAATGCTGACATTTCTGGTGAAGAAGGGCATAAAACTTACTGACATTTACAAAAAACTTCTGGATGGCACAGTATGGTGATAAGATTTTTTTATTTATTATTATTAGAAATATTTTGTTTTGTTTTTTTAATTTTCTCCCCAATATTAGCGCGCAGTAAAACACCAGAATGGTGGAATTTTTTTTTTTTTAATTTTCAAGAGTTTTAAAGAGTGGCATGTTACTTGTCACCAATTTGCAGAAAAGATAATCTGTGGGAAATGTCCACACCAACACCACTTGCATATTACATTAACTCAGTTGGGAGTTACAGACACATCCCCCGTACAGTCCTGACCTCGCTCCAAGCCATTTCCACATGTTTGGGCCATTAAATTAGTTCCTGGGAGGCCGGGGTTTCAGTCGTGAATCAGACAGGCAGTCCGATCATGGCTCTGGCATACTCAGAAAGCTTTTTACTGTACCTTGATGTTATCCAAGCACTAGTGAAACAGTTGGATAAGTGCATTAGTGTAGCAGGTGATTATATAGAGAAATGAATGGGAGTTTCTCATAACTGTGTTCTGTTATTCAGTACAATCAATGGTCCGTATCACACGACACAACATGATTTAAGTAAGGGCTTGGTTTTTTTTTTCCTCTTCTATCTTCTGCTTTAGTCTATTTCAAGAACTCTTAAGTGTGACAAAACGTACAGTTGAAAATAATACAACTTCCCCTTTCAGTTCCTGTTTGAGACAGATGCAGTGAGACAAGATCGCTCCACTGCAATCAGTAAATCTTTAATAATATC
Organism: Clarias gariepinus; assembly: GCF_024256425.1. NCBI lineage: Eukaryota > Metazoa > Chordata > Actinopteri > Siluriformes > Clariidae > Clarias > Clarias gariepinus. The sequence continues at coordinate 18,478,493 of NC_071123.1, read as the reverse complement.
AGCATTTTAATCAGCATACTTTATGAATTACCGCTCGTCGTTGACAAAAACAAGAGTTATATGATTTTGCTCCACATAAGTACTAAAATGCTCATACGCACCCATAAAAAAAAAAATTCTCGAATGACTTGATGTATTTATATCCCTAAGCAGTATCACCATTTAGGAAATTTTAGGTCTGACTGCATTTTGTATAATTTGTTTAAAAATAACAGGCTTCAGTTGCTGCTCACAGGGAAAAGAAATAATGTTGTGAACAACAAGCTTTTAATGAAACTGGAAACAAAGGCGTCTCAGCTTGCAGAACACTTTTACACTACATGTAGCTTTGTTTCGGAGAGGCTTTGTAGAGAGAAACCTTAGCAGACTTACCTTAGCAGAGATGAAACACCACAAAGACAAGATGATGAAGGGATTTTTCAAGGGATAAAAAAACACCAGGGGCCTCTTGATAATATATTATTGTGATACCCAGGTGCTGATCAGATTTGTATTTCGATTCAGTAAGTATCATGGTTTTAGAAATATCTCAATTCAATATATCTGTGCATATGTATGAGTCCAAAAGTTAAAGAGAATCCTTACTTGTGACGAGACCTGGATTCATCTCTACAAGGCTGAGAGTAAACGGCAGGGTATGGAATGTAAACATCCTCAATCGCTGACCGTGAAAAAGTTCAAAAGTCAACCATCGACTGGAAAATTCTTTAACACTTACAGTTTTCTGGGATTCTCAAGGGGCAAAAGTATTAGAACATTATCAGGAAAAAGTTTAAACGAATAACAGTGCTCGTTACAATGAGATGGTTATTTAAGAGCTGAAGATGATGAGGCACGTCCACTAACTTCTGCCCACACTGTCGACACTCTGCAGAAACTTAGTTTGGAGGTGTTAAAGAATCCTCCCTACAGTCCTGATCTCAGTGCATCAGACTTTTACAGGTTTGGTCCGCTGAAAGCAGGAATACGAGGATAAAAACCCACTTCTGATGAAGAAGTGAAGACAGCGGTGCATTCGTGGCTCTCGGCCCAGCCTAAAACATTTTAAATGAGAGGGTACGAAAGCTTGTTGATAGATGAACAAAGAGTAAACTCAATTCCACAGCCATAGTGTGGATAATTTTTAAAAATTACAATGTGCTTTAAAGTTTTAACGTTTTTTAAAGTTTTCTTTATTAAATTCTTCTGTAACAAAGTTGGTCATGAATCTAGATAGCAAGTGCATACAGAATAGACACAAACTCCTGTTTAGCAAGGAATTGCAAGTTTGGAATTGCAAATTGCAAGACCTCATTCTGTCTAGGGGTTAATGACATGTGTTCAACCTATCTCTGTTGTCAATTCTTACAGACCAAGATGCTTTTACTTACACAGCAGGGGCAGATCTCCCAGAAACCTCATTTACCCTCCAGTACTGTCTCATGTCCTGCACTGGTGGTAGGTGGGCTCTAGAACTGCCAATCTGCTGTAAAGAAAGCAGATTTCATCTCAGCCAAAGCTACCCATTGATCTTTTGATTTTCTGGCACTAACTAAGACCTGAATATCTCCTCCGAACTCAGCTACACCGGCTGCCCTATCCTCTGCCTATGCATTCTCTCACTCTCCACGAGAAACTGGCAGAGGTGGTGGTACGGGTCTGCTGTTGTCTAAGAGATGGTCTATCTCGCCTATCTCCTTGTCTCATCTCAGTTTTTCATCATTTGAATTTCATGCAGTTAAGGTAACCTTTCCAATTAACCTCCACATCCTAGTTATTTCGGGAGGGGCACACAAGGGAGGGAAATTTTCTTGACCTTATTATTTGCCACCCTTCCCCAATCACAGGTATCACTATTATTCCTCTTCATAAATCTAATCATTACCTGGTATCCTTCACCATCACCCTTCCTATTCTGTCTAAAGCTAATCACCCAAAATTCTTTTTTACCGCAGAAGAAATCAGAGCTTGATGCAGATCTTGTCTCTTATCTTGACTCGTCTCTCCAAATTCCCATGTGATCTGACTTCTGCCAAAACTACCTTCTAGAGAAAAGCTGGAATCCTCTGCACATGATCCTGGCAAACTCCACAACATCTTCTCCTCACCACTTACCCACCGATCCTTCCTTCCCCATCCTCTCTGACTGCTGACGACTTTGTCACATTCTACGACTAGTTGCAGCAATCCACCAGTCTTTCACTCCCAACCCAACTCCTACACCAGAACTTTAGGATCTTCCCCTCCCTTCCTTAGCAGAATTATCCAACCTGTCACCTGATGAGATTCAGCAGATCATCTCATTATCCAACCCCACCACCTGTTTATTAGACCCAATCCCTTCAACAATGCTTCAGGCCATCTCACAAGACCTCCTTCCCTTTACCACAACCATCATCAACCATTCCATATCATCTGGTCATGTTCCTGCTGTTTTTAAGAAAGCGAAGGGTTTTTCCATCCTTAAGAAACCCTGCCTGAACCCAACAGAAGTTGAACAACTATCGCTCGGTATCGCTTCTCTCTTTTATTTCCAAAATTCTTGAAAGGACTGTTTATAATCAAATGTCTTTTTACTCCTCACAGAACAACCTTAATGATACCAACCAATTTGGATTCAAAGTTCCACATTCCATGGAGACTGCCCTTCTGTCAGTCACTGAGAAACTCCATGCTGCAAGATCTGCTAAACTGTCATCCGTCCTCATCCTCCTGGACCTGTCAGCTGCATTTGACACAGTGAACCACACAATTCTATTATCTATTCTTACAAGCCTTGGAATCTGTGGAACCGAGCAATGGTTTCCTTATTACCTAGAAGATAGGTCGTATGAGGTGACATGGAGGGGATCCACATCTTCCAGGCTCAGTACTTGGTCCTCTTCTGTTCTCCCTCTATACGCGGTCTCTTGGTAAGGGCATAACATCACATGGATTTTCATACCATTGTTATGCAGATGACACACAACTTATTCTCTCAGGTTTCCACCCGTATCTCAGCATGTGTGGCAGACATCTCATCCTGGATGACAGATCATCAGCTGAAGCTCAATCTAAGTAAAACCGAACTGCTGTTCTTCCCTGGTGACTCATTCGCGAGGCATTGTGATATCCCTGGACAATCAGATCACTTCTTTAGCCCTCGCCCGCAATCTTGGGGTAACCGTGGACAATCATCTGTCATTTTTCCCATAAATCACTAACCTTACTCACTCTTGTTCATGTAGATGATGCTAATGACACTTTAGCCCTGCATTTATGGACTTACTAAATTCCTTTGGGGTTAAACAAAATATAAATAGATCAACTCACCGCTGTAATCATACACTAGATTTAATTATATCTCATGGTATAGATGTCACTAATATAGAGATTTTAACTCAAAGTGATGATATCACAGATCATCACCTCCTGATATATACTCTACCCGTAGAACAGATTAGCTGTGTCTCTCCACGTTATCGATTTGTTAGAAATATGAATCCGACTACTAAAGACAGATTCACAAGTAATCTACCGGATCTGTCCCAAATTCTTATTAGACCCCTAAATGCAGACGATCTAGACGAAGTGACCAGCAGCATGGGTACTATTTTTACCAGTACATTAGACACTGTTGCTCCCATCAGATTAAAAAAAGGCAGAGATAAAACACTTGCTGCTTGGTACAATAGTCATACTCGCGCCCTAAAGAGAGCAACCCGTAACCTTGAGCGAAAATGGAGAAAAACTAAATTAGAAGTTTTTCGAATTGCGTTTAAAGACAGTATGTGCAGCTATAGACGGGCTCTAAAAACCGCTAGGACTGAGCATCTTAGCCAACTGATAGCAAGAAACCAAAACAATCCCAAGTTCTTATTTAGTACAGTAGCCTGCCTAACAAAACCTAAGATGCCTGCAGAGAGTACTCCACAACATTTTAGTAGTGAAGATTTTATGGACTTCTTTAATGAAAAAATCGATAGCATAAGGAAGAAAATAACAGAGGTTCAACCTCTAATAGCATCTCATGATCTAGTTCAGCCAAGAGCTTCACATTTAGATTTTCAGTGCTTTACAGGTATAGGACAGGAAGAGCTGTATAAACTTATCACCTCAGCTAAATCAACAACGTGCCTGTTAGACCCAATACCAACCAGATTTTTAAAAGAAGTGACGCTTACAGTTGGAGAGCCAATTCTAAACATTATTAATTCTTCATTATATCTAGGTCACGTCCCTAAACCTTTGAAGCTGGCAGTTATTAAGCCGCTTCTTAAAAAATCTAATTTGGACGCGAATGAAATAACAAATTATAGACCGATTTCAAACCTTCCGTTCATATCAAAAATATTAGAAAAAGTAGTATCAGCTCAAATATGCACATTCTTGCAGGAAAACAACATCCTAGAAGAATTTCAGTCAGGTTTCAGGCCACATCATAGTACAGAAACTGCACTAGTTAAGATTGCAAACGACTTGTTTTTAGCTTCAGACCAAGGCTGCATCTCAATATTAGTCTTACTTGATCTAAGTGCTGCATTCGACACCATAGATCATAATATTCTCATAGACCGCCTACAAAATCATATAGGTATTCAGGGGCAGGCATTAAAATGGTTTAGATCATACCTGTCTGATCGATACCATTTTGTAGATCTAAATGGAGTACCGTCTGATGTAATGCCAGTGAAATATGGTGTCCCACAAGGGTCAGTTTTAGGACCTCTCCTGTTCTCAATTTACATGCTTCCCCTGGGAAACATCATTAGAAGGCATGGGATTAGTTTCCATTGTTATGCTGATGATGACCCAATTATACATCTCAACAAAACCAGATGAAATACCCAAGTTGTCTAGATTAACAGAGTGTGTCCAGGACATAAAAGATTGGATGACCAATAACTTTCTTTTACTAAATTCAGATAAGACAGAGATATTGCTCATCGGCCCAAAAACCAGCACACAACAGCTTTCACAATTCAGCCTGCGTTTAGAAGGATGTACTGTTACTACTAGCTCAACAGTAAAAGACCTGGGCGTGATATTAGACAGCAACTTGTCTTTTGAAAATCATATTTCCAATATCACAAAAACAGCCTTTTTCCATCTTAGAAATATTGCCAAACTTAGAAGTATCCTATCCGTATCTGATGCAGAAAAGCTAGTTCATGCATTCATGACCTCCAGACTGGACTATTGTAATGCACTACTAGGTGGTTGTCCTGCATCCTCAATAAACAAGCTACAGTTAGTCCAAAATGCAGCCGCCAGGGTTCTCACTAGATCCAGAAAATATGATCATATAACACCTATATTATCATCCCTGCACTGGCTACCTGTTCAATTTAGAATTAATTACAAAATAGTACTACTTACATACAAGGCTTTAAATGGTTTAGCTCCCTCATACCTAACCAGTCTTTTGATACGCTATAATCCACCACGTCCCTTAAGATCACAAAACTCCGGACTTCTGGTAATTCCCAGAATTTTAAAATCTACAAAAGGGGGCAGGGCATTTTCATATTTGGCTCCAAAGCTTTGGAATAGCCTTCCAGACACTGTTCGGGGAGCAGACACGGTTTCCCAATTCAAAAGTAGGCTCAAGACGTATCTCTTTAATCTGGCATACGCGTAACTCAACCCATAACCTCATACTCCATTACACTTATCCTGAATGGCAACTACGCTAATTCTCTCCATCTTTTCTGTATTTTTCTACCCATCCTGAGACATCTGGAGATTGTGCCAGCTTCAGTAGACAAAGGCCAACCCTGCGAGGTTTCTAAAGCATCTTGAGAAGGACCTGCTCCAGCTAGATTCTGCTTTATGATGGCTAGAGCTACACATCCTGCTCCTGTGCTTCCAGTGATCTGACCCCATCTGCCCTCTGCACCTACTGCTGAACTGAATCTACACAACTTCTGATATATTGAACTTTCACCTGCACAACACACTTGATGTTATTTCTATCTGTTATCACCCAGATGAGGATGGGTTCCCTGTTGAGTCTGGTTCCTCTCAAGGTTTCTTCCTATTGCCATCTCAGGGAGTTTTTCCTTGCCACTGTCGCCGTCACCCTTGGCTTGCTCATCAGAGACATTTCATTCATCATTCATTCATTTAATTATTATCTAGACACATTTTTCTCACACATACACACTTCCAAATATTTTCTTTTCTTTTCTTTCTTAAAAAAAAAAAAAAAAAAAATCTTTCATTTTTTTTCTTGTGAAGCTGCTTTGGGACAATGACCATTGTTAAAAGCGCTATATAAATAAAATTGAATTGAATTGAATTGAATCTTGTTGGTTTCTTCTTTACAACATTAGAAGAATCTGCCCATTTCTTTCTTCAGGCTACACAGCTGCTTGTTTAGTCCCTTGTTAAATTCAAGACTGGACTATAGCAACTCACTCCCCAGCACCGACTTACTGTACCTGTCTGCTCTAATCACACCACACACTGCACCATGTTCCCTCCGATCCTTCAGCCCTGCTCACCTCGTCCCACCATCTCTCAGGGTTCGAGGACGACATTCATTCAGACTCTTTTCTGTTCTGGCACCTAGGTGGTGGAACAAACTTCCTCTTGATGTCCGTACAGCCGAGTCTTTGACAATCTTTAAATGACGACTCAAGACGCATCTGTTTCTTCAATACTTGGACTAATCCCAAACTATCACCAGTAGACCGCCTGTCTTCGAACTAAGGGAAGAAACAGTAGTACCCAGAGGAAACCAAACCAAGTACAGGGACAACATACAAACTTCATTAACACAAACCCGAGGTGGGACTCAAACCATCGACCCTGGACATGCAAAGCTACAGTCCTGATCACTACACCACCATGACATTCCATAGTAAAGTTAATATGTTTTTTTAATCAATATATTTTTTTGATGCTTTATTGTAGTTTATGTACTGTAAAATACTTTAATAAATTCAGTTTAAAACATAATGGAGAAAAATATTCTACTTTTACATGTTTTATGCATCTTATTCAGGAAAAGGTAACCTTAGAACAACTGCAGAAAACTATTACAAAATAATAGTAATAATTATAATAATAGTAATAATTATACATTTTTACTATTTTTACATAAATTGGAAATATTCTAACAACTACCTGACCCTTATATTTTATAATAATAATTTAACACAGAGGTACAGTAGGTGAATAAATCATGCCCGTTCCCTAGTTAATATGAATGTCACAACCTACAACCTTCAAAACCTTTAAAGCATAAATTTTAACATTTTCAAAACTCTATTTAAAGTAATTGTACTTTACATTTATTGATTCATTAAAAAAGTCAAAGTAGAAAAGGCCAAAATAGAAGGCTTTTTTAAATAATACTTATTATAATTACTGAAAAATATTTTTCTATAGACTATTGATTATTTTACTTCTAGACGTGAATTGCTCCTTTCATCTTGTAATCGAAAACATGGACTAAATTACGATATACTCAAGACATTCTTCACTTGCTAGAATATTCTCATGTTTTTGCAGTATAATAGTGTTGTGTGTTATGAATCATTAATGTTAAGTCTTGTAGTGTCCTTCACACCGAAGTGCACACTCGTATCTCATGAGCCAGAGTTTCTTCTTTCAGCTTTTGGTGTCTGCTTGGAGAAATTTAAAGATGCGTAACAGACCGTAGATTCAGCTTCCTGGAATAAAATAAAAGAAAATAAATAAATAAATAAATAAAACCATTATAAATCATAATTTTATTATTATTATTATTATTATTATTTATTTTGACAAATAAATAATAATAATAAAATCTTAACAAAAAAATCTAATAATAATAATAATAATAATAAAGTCCAACTCACAGTAATAACCATAGATAACCGTATTATACTGTACACATTATCTACACAGAAATCTCTTCCAAGTAATTCTATCAATTATATTTTAAACATTATAACAAGCAGGAATGAAGGAATGAAAGCATTATTATTTGACACATATGAGTAGCAGAAATGTATGTTCGAATTATTTTGTAAAAACAAGCAGACCCACCCATACATATAATAAATAAAAACTTTCTTGCACACATACCGTACGTACCTGCATCATTTCTGGAGGGTTTTCAACAGACGCATTTACTATTACAGAAACACATCTATTAGCTGTTGTTATTTTTCTATTTTATTTTTGTAATCACAAATGCACTTACTTTTATCACATTTTCTTCTCTTCAGTATAAAATAGAAGAGACCGAAAATCAGAAGTACGCACAAGCCCAAAGCCGCTCCCAACCCGAGTACTATCCAACACAGAGATTCATTCAGTCATTTCTCATACCGTTATTAACCATTTTACATTTACACATTAGTTTCTATGTGTTTTTCCAGGTGCATTAGAAATTAAATGATAATAGTTTAGCTATCGATTACATTTTACCTGTTATCTCTTGGCTGTTTATGTTAATGTTGTTTCCAGGCAGTGTCACTTCACACACCACTGAATGATCAAGCTGGGTTGGTTTAGATGTTTCTGGTGCAATAGTCACTTCCTCCCCTATAAACATTTATCATAATTTAATTTTATTACAGGTTTGGGTCTTAGTTGAAAAAAAATGCAGTTAACATTTAAAGTTAAAAAATTCTAATTCAAATTTTATTTGTCACATACACAGTATGATATGCAGTGCAATGCTTTTACGACCACTCGTGAGCCTAAATAAGAAATTATTAAAAGTTATGAAATAATAAAATATGGGGAAAAATATCTGCAGAAAAAATAGGAGAACAAAATATAAAATATAAAAAACAAAATATAGACAATATGGCTGTACAAATATGGAAAAATATGGAAACTGGTGGAAAAAATGACTGGGGAGTGTGCGAATATGCATGAATGTTCAAATGTATAATAAATGGTCTATAAATGTCTAAAAGGTGTGAGCAAATGTCCCTAGAGTGCAGTGTGCAAAAATAATGTTTTAGTCCGGTGTGGTTTCATAATTTCATGATCTTCCAGGTTAAACATACCAACAGTCATGAGAAAATATATGACTAGAGTAGACCAGTACAGTGTGGAACTCCTACCTTTAAGTTTTAAATAAGTTCCATCTGCAAACACAAGGTTGTTGGGTTCCATCAGTGCACAGTAATACATGGCTACATCAGAATGCATCACAATAAAAATGGTGAGATTAATGCAGTTTAAAGATCTTTCTATTTTTAAACTGGACATTTTGGATCCACTATGAAACTTCTCTCCATCAGTTGTATTTACTGTAACTATAATCTGGGGTTTTTTTAGGTTTCGTTGCTTAAACCAGGCAATTGTTTTAACTGCTTTTTCCGAAACACAACAGCGTAGAGTAGCCGAGTTTCCGACATCCACACTGAGCTCTTTATCAGTCTGATAAATGGGTGGTTGTGCCGTGACCCAGGGTCCACCAGGATGGAGAGTATCTTTAAAAAAAACAAAAAATGCATTAATAAAGTAAATAATGTACAGTATTAAAGATCACCCTAAAGCATGAATATTGGGGTTACTGCATGCTGTACGACACCATACAACACCTCACACAGAGTGATTTATATTTATAATATAACACATTTCGTTTTTTTGTAAATATATAAAATAAGATGTGAATAATCTGTTTATATTACTTACACATGATGCTGAAGATCAAACCAAAAATCGAGAAACCAGTCATTTTTATTTTCTCATGAATTCTACACTGTTTGTATGTGAATTTTCAACAGAATATGAATGCATTGCAGTATAGTTTGAATTAATACTTAAACTATAAGGGGGTCTGTACTGAGCACTGAGCACGCCTCAGAACATGATTGGTTGTTATAAAAAAAACAACAGACATGATCAGTAAGCGTGTGGTATTGTGATCTAGTTACATAAACCCCACACATTTCCAAGTTTGCGTTTTGCTGTTGCACAGAGATAAATAAGATGTTATCACAACGGAAAATATGATTCAGTGGTCCTCGGTGGTTCAGTGTATCTATGCAACAAAGCCTGTAAACTACTCATCATTTGGGCCGAAGTAATGCAGTAATTTTGCAATGTTATAGCAATGTTAAAATTTAAGCGGAGAAAGAAAGACTTTGCCTTCTCAAAACTTTCGACGCCGGTTCATAAGGTCCCAGGTTCTAATCCCACGGCCACCAAGTTGTGGCCCTTGAGCAGGGCCCTTAACCCTCATCTGCTCAAATGTATACGGGGATCAATAAAGTAATTCTGATTCTGATTCTGATAATGGAATAAAAATGTAAGTCGCTCTGGATAAGGGCATCTGCCAAATGTAAATATATAGTGAATTGTACCAATTGTATATTTATAAATGAATATAAAAAAATCTGATGACTGGGGAACAGTGTGTATATGATGTGTATGAGAACCTGTCTGACACAGATATTATACTGTGTTTAGGTGGTGCATCGTTGCTAAAATGGAAAACAAAATGCATGTAAATTCAGGTCCATAAATTTTGGAACAAAGTTGTTGTTGTTTTTGCAATTTGGCACCACAATATTGAATTTTAAAAAGAAGCAAAGTCAAGACTTTCAGTTTTAAAGAAAACAGTTTGACCAAAGTGTGGCATTAACCATTCAGGAATTACACCCGTGCAGTTCTGTTACGTGGTTTCGGTTTGGAGAGTCGCACCACAAGATGTTTCACCCTAACGCAGAGTCAAAGAAACAGGAGTATGCGTTCAAAACTCCACATTCCAAACAGTGAAAAGCATTTTTAAGCGGTTCTGCCCCTCGCGAAACCCACGTCGCTACAACTACCCTCTTTTTTGCGGGGTTCATTATTAATGGAACAAATGAGCAGTTTTATGACCAGGTGGCATGTAATAGTTGCAATAGCTGTAATGTTTACTGCCACATCTTTGTCAAACCCCTTGGATTAAATGTAAAAGTCCTGACATTGTGAGATGTCAAAATCATGTGATGGTGGAGAAGCCAAAAGAAGAAAAAAAAAATCTGAGGACCTGGCTGTGGAAATCACCAACGAGTATTCATAATGCTAGAGTAGCTTTAGAAAAAACTGTAATTGAAGCTGGTATCAAAGGCACAAAGTTAAATTGATTTCTTTCCCCAACTGCACAAAGTTGTATTAGTATTCTCCCTGATTTGGCTATCATGATGACATTTTAGGTGAAGGAAGACATAAACCTGATAGACGTTTACAGCACAGTACGTTAATGAGACTCTTAGCCGCAGTAAAACATCTGAATTTGGTCCATTAAAGGAGTTCCTGGGAGGCCGGGGTTTCAGTCGTGAATCAGACAAGCAGTCCAGTCATGGCTCTCCAAGTGTTCACACGACACAACATGATTGAAGTAAGGGCTTGTTTTTTTTTCCTTCTGCTTCAGTCTATTTCAGGACTGTTGCTTTATAAGTGTGACAAAACGTACAGTTGAAAATAATACAACTTCCCTCTCAGTTCCTGTTTGAGACAGATGCAATGAGGCAAGATCACTCCAGTGCAATCAATGACACTTTAATAATATCAGCATTTTAAGCAATATTATACAACAAAGCACGTTAAAGCCACAATCAGCATACTTTATGAATCACTGCTCGTCGGAGACAAAACAAGAGTTACATGGTTTTGCTCCACATAAGGACTTAAGTGCTCATACACACCCATACAAAAGAGTTTTCATCTCGAATGACTTTGTTCACAGTGGAAATAATTGACGTGTTCATATCCTTATGCAGTATCACCATTTAGAAAATTTTAGGGTCGAGGGCATTTTGTATTATTTGTTTAAAAAAAAAAAAAAACAGGCTTCAGTTGCTGCTCACAGGGAAAAGGAATAATGTTGTGAACAACAAGCTTTTAATGAAACTAGAAACAAAGGCGTCTCAGCTTGCAGAACACTTTTACACTAGCTTTGTTTCGGAGGGGCTTTATAGAGAAAAACCTTAGCAGACTTATTTCAGCAGAGATAAAACACCACAAAGACAAAATGTCTGTAGATAAGGTGCTGATCAGATTTGTATTTCGATACTGTAAGTATCGTGCATACGTACTGTATGAGTCAAAAATAAAATGTGATTATTTTTTTTTTGTGGTCTGAGGGTGTACGTGGTGCTGAAACAACTCATGAGCGCAAACAAAAGCGTTTGAATATCAGCATAAAGTTTGGACCGATACTCTAAGGAAAGTGAAAGTTTCTTAAAGAGAATCATTACTGGTGACAAGACACGGATTCATTACTACGATCCTGAGACGAAAAGGCAAAGAGTAAAAAAATTTATGCTTACAATTTTCGAGATTCTCCAGGACCAGAAGTATTGAAACTTCATCAAGGAAAAGCTTTGACAATCAACAGCACTCGTTACAGTGAGACACTTAGTGAAGATCCGAAGCCTTAACTTCGAAAAAGAGGACATAAGCTTTCCGAGGGCTTCTCGACGTCGCATGATGATGCGCGTCCGCATACTTCCGCCCACACTGTGGACACTCTGCAAAAACTGTGTTTTGAGGTGTTAAAGCGTCCTCCCTAAAGTCCTGATCTCTCTCCATCAGACTTTCACCTGTCTGGTCCCCTGAAAGCAGAACTACGAGGATGAAGACAGCGGTGCATTCGTGGCTCACGAAAACTTTTTTAAATGAGGGAATACCAAAGCTTTTTAACAGACGATCAAAGAGTAAACTCTACAGAGTGTGGATAATTTTTGACTCACCCTCATAAAAAAAAAAGACAATAAATATTATTGAAACGCTACTGAAATTTTAAATTGCTCATATATGAGAGTCAATCAATTAGAGGATTAAAAAAAGGGCAGAGAACAACTGTTGGAATGTGTGAACATTTTTTTGGCTGACTCTGTATGCATGCATGTGTATATAAATATATCAGAGTGAGTCAATAGAATTCCACTATAATATATATAAAATATATATTTCAATTTTCCAGATGTTATTCCAAACAACTCATGCTGTGCTGTTTAAATTATTTTGAGGGCACCACCTGCTGGATTGCAGAGGAACAGCAACATGTTACCGCTTGAATTGCAAACGTATACAAATTTAAAACGTATTTCAAAAATCCTATTTTGGACTTATATATCATACAGAAAAGAATGTTTATCTGTAGATGAGAAGGCTATTCATATACATGTTTGACAAGCAGCGTAGAAAACATTTAGAAGCTCTAGCAAGGATTAATAATCGACACTAATCACTCGACCGAATCACAAGTCCGGCCCACAACAAAGACAAAGTAACCGCTTTCTGATAAAATCTGTTCAATAATAAGACAACAATAGAAAAAAAAAACACTAAACATTCATTGCTACCTTTACACGTTCTTTGTACTCAGGCACATGACCAGGTCATGTCTGTGTAGTTCGCGTGGTTGATCGCTCACACCAGATCGAGCGACTGGGAGTTGAGGTGTTGCCAGGTGTACGAGGCGGCGCTCGGGAGCAGAGAGAGCGTGGGATGGGCGGGAGGAGCGACGGAGGTGGGGGAGTGTTTGAGGCGGTGTTTCTTGAGCTGGCCGAGCTCGCGGAAGCAGCAGCCGCACTGAGCGCAGCGGTATGGCCGCTCTCCCGTGTGGATGCGCTGGTGCTTGTGCAGACTGTCCAAGTGGCGGAAGCGCTTCTCGCAGTAGCGGCAGGGGTACGGACGCTCGCCCGTGTGGATGCGCTGGTGCGTCTTGAGGCAGTAGAAGCGCCGGAAGCCTCGTCCGCACACGTTGCAGCGGTGCACCTTGTCGGTCACCTCGACGGGCGGCATCAGGCCCGGCGGCGCCTCCGTGTCCACAGCGGGCCCCGGAGGAGAGATGATCTGCGGCTGAGCGCACGAGGAAGAGGTAGCCGCAGAGAGAGAAAGAGGCGGAGGGTCTAAAGGCTGAACTTCCACTTCGTCTTCGACTTTTACAGAGTTCTGCTTGAGTTCCTCGCTGTTATCCATCACCTGGATCAGGCTCAGCTCGTTGACGTTACCCGCCGGAGCGGCCATCTCGAACTCGAACCTGCCCATCTCGCATGCCTCGTCGGGGGCCTTCATGGACGACCCAGCGGCATCTTGTTCCTCCTGAAGAACTCTCCCAAAATCCTGCACTGTACCAGCAGAGGTCTTGTACTCTACAACACACAGAGTGGGAAAAAAATAATAATTATAAACTTATCTGCCAAAACCCGTTTTGTAACCTACTTAGATACACGGCATGACAGTTTGAGTTTCTTTCAAGACAAAACAAAGATCAAAATAAAGCATATCTAATCTTATAGATCAGTTAAGACAGGTCTGGCGTCTGACTAAGGTGATGTGAAGAGAGGCACCAGTTAATAAAGGAGCAGCTAGTGATTCTAATCTTTTTGTCAAATTTCGAAAATATTTCCTCACAAAAAAAAAAAAAATCTCTAGTTCATGCGTAACCCTTGTTCTGTAAATAGAAAACAATAACAATAATAATAAATGGTGCAAACCGTTCCAGAATGTCGGTCAGTTAACTTATCTGTTAGTGTTGCAGCCTCGTCAAAGGCGTGCCCATAAATTTAGGGGTGGAGCTTGTGAAACGAAAGGTCTGATGATTTAAAACAGGGATCGCTAAATGGTGGACCGCGGTTTGGATCCGGACCAAGTCACAGTTCTATCCGGACTCTGATGCTTTTCTAATGAAATAGAAGAATTCATATACAAGTAATCTAGGGGTGGGCGTGGTCATAATAGCCACGTCACTCAATAGAGCCGATCACCGTGATAGGTCTCGGAAGAAACAGAAATGAAAGCATTACAGAGAATGGCTTACTCCAAAAAAAAAAAAAAAAAAAGGAAAGAAGGCTATGAAAACTTTTAGAGGGAAGTTAAAAACCAGGTTGTTTCAAACGTTCTGAAACCGCGGTGCTAATAACAAGCGGTAACTACCAGAGCAACCAGTGTCCCTTCACATTCAATTACAGCCCAGCAGCGTGTAAATAAAGATTCACTAAACTTAACGATATTCGGTTGTATCCCATACAAGTACAAGAAAATAAAAGTTCAAACTGTGCATGTGTTTAACGTAGTTACTGAAAATTATTCACTCACTCACTCATTATCTATACCACTTTATCCTGTGTACAGGAGGGCTTAGAGTCTATCCCAGGAAACCTAGGGCACGAGACGTGGGTACACCCTGGACAGGGTGACAATCAATTCACACGCTATGGGCAATTTGGGAACGCTAAATTTGCATGTTTTTTTGGACTGTGGGAAAATCACTGCGGAGTATCCGGAGAAAACCCACCAAGCATGGGGAGAGATGATGCAAACTCCATGGGAATCGAACCCGGACCCTGGAGGGGCACGGCAACCGTGGTAACCACTAAGGCACCGTGAAGCTTACAAAAAAATTTTTATATTACTGAAATGCTATGGAAATTTTAAATTGCTTATTTTTATAGATTTACACAGACTGTGTATATAGAGATCTGAACATGAAATTCTGATTTCATTTCAAAGGACGTTTTATCACCCGGACCTTCTTAAATTTTAACTCATTACCCTGATTTAGTGCACGGACTAGTTCATATAGTTAGGGCATTGGTGACCCAGTGGTACAGTAGGTTTCTCTCCCACCGTGCGGGTTCGATTCCCACCTCAAACCCCAGCCACTGAACACAGAGCCAGTCCCTGGTCCCTAGCCCGGGTAAAGCCTGGTCAAGTTGTGGTCGCGACCCCTCGAGGGGACACTGTGAAAGACTAATGACAACTGGTTGGTGTTGTTTCCGGGTGTGTCTGGAGTCAGAGCGCCCTTTCTTTTCTCGTGCCTCTGTGTACTGAACACCACCACTCCTGGCGCTGAGGGCTGAGTGACTTTGTGTCGCACTCCAGTCACCAAACGTGTTCAGGCTGATCCGGGACGCAGGGAACACCGTGTACACTTCACGCTGACAAAACAAACAGCACGCAGATTAGATTTGTGAAAGACACGACGTCATGCACGGCTCGTGCCACGCGTCACACCCTTCGGTCTCGTGCGGCTGTAGACACGCGCGTGACCCGGCTCGCGCCACTACACACCCTTATCGATCACGCCCTCCTCGGAGATGTAGAACTGATCCTCTGCAGGCTCCTCGGCTTGGACCTGCACCTGCAGCGAGTCAGACTCCGGGACTCGGCTCGAGCGCAGCCTGCGCCGGTTGATGACGCAGCGGGGCCAGTCGGACGTCTGCTGCACCGTGGGCAAACACAGGCCGACACTCGGGACCGGTTTGGCGGAGGTCCGGAAGCCTTTGAGATGGGACGACTCTCGGGTTTCCGGGGAGAGCTGGAGCTCGTCGGTGGCCGTGGTGACGGTGCAGGACGACGAGGACGAGGACGGCGGTCGGTTGCGGTTCAACAGCAGGCACTGCTTGATGTTCTTCTCCGCCGCGCTCATGTAGTACCGCACCGCCTTCAGCTCGCTCTCGGAGACCTCGAGGCGCTCGCGCAGGCTGCGGTTCTCGCGCCGCGACTCGGCGGCGGCGTCTCGCGCCTCGGTCAGCCTCGCGCCGACGATCCGCGCGGTCTCCTTCAGCACCGTGTCCACGGCGCAGCGCACCGCCTGGTCGATCGTCGAGGCGAGCTCGTACTTCAGGAACGACACGCTGATCACGTCCAGAGCCATCACGAGTTCCCGAAACAGCGCAACCTCAACCGTAACCGCTGCTAGCCCAGAGACTAGCTTTTAGCCTTTCCTCCTTTTAATAAACTGTTTGTTTTGTCATCAAGCTTGACCAAAAAATACAGTTTAGTTAACATAAAACGATTTACATTAAACCAACTGCAAAAATAAAAATAAAAGTCGAGGCTTAAAGTCATTAATTCTGCGCAGACGCATTCGTAAACAAACCTCTCGAGCGTCCGCTTATTCTTGCGTTTGTTTTCTCGAGCGTCGCACGCCAATGACGCAATTTCCTGCGCCGACATTATGGGTAGTGTAGTCCCCGCGTCAAACACTAGCCTACAATCCACCATTTTAAATAGCAGACTGCTATTTTATTATTAAATTCCCGAAAATAATCCAGTCACGGTGTCTCAAAACTCATACTATACACAAAAATATGTGCACCCTTTATAGTAAAAAAAAAAAAAAAAGCTGAAATGTTGGCAGGAAAATAGGAATCAAACATTTTGTCTAGAATGATTAGCATTACAGGACACCTTCCTTTCCATACAAAGTGACTAAGAAGGTAAAATCTCTGTTCAAGTATGAAAGTGCACAAAGCGAGCTTCATAAAGACATCTCTTGCTTTAATACACAACAATATAAACACACACTTAGGTGTTGAAATACACTTATCTGCCATAACATTATGACCACACGCCTAATATTGAGTAGGTCCCCACTTTTGCCACCAAAACAGTAATACACTGTGTGTGCTGACACCTTTTCATTACAAGCTTGACCTACACTATCTCTTCTATTGGATCAGACTACACGAACCAGCCTTCACTAGCCATGTGTCATTTGGAGACACACTGGTACTGCCGCTGATTATAGGTAATAGGTAATTCATTTTCAGACAAGAGAAAGTGCATTAGCCCTATGTATTTAGGCTATTAATGGCTGAAGGAAGGGATTACGAAGCCTACTCCAAAACAAAGGGCCCCATTCTTCATCAAGTTAGTATTAAGTCATTAATAAGAAAAGTGTCGAAATTGTTTTAGGATGATTTAAAAGTAGAAGAATTATTGTTTGTTGTGCCCGTCGTGACTTGGTGGTTAGCACTTACCAGGGTCTGGGTTTAAAACATGCAGATTAGGTAGGCTAATTGGTTTTCCCAAAATGGCCATAGTCTGTTTATGTGTGTGTGCCCTGTGATGGATTGGCACCCTGTCCAGGCTGTACACCACCTCAAGTCTTTGAATATTGGGATAGGCTCCAGGCCCCCCACGGCCCTGTATACCGTGTGTGAATGAGTGTTACTACTCTGAAATAAATTAGATTAAATCTACATATTTTTGGAACTTATCTACCTTATGGATAAAATGTGCAGATTTTTACATCTTTAGATTTAATTAATTAGAAAACAGATCACAAGGGTGCTGGTTGGCTAAAATCGAGGATCATAATGCCTCGTACAGTAACTTCTTGAGAAGTAAAGTAGAACAATAAAAATGGTACCACATGTTTATAAATTCATCTTCACTTTGACACTAAAGATTATCACCTACTTGTTATGTATTGTTCTTTTAGAGTTCGTTTGTCTTTGCCTGATCTATGCATTATAAAGTCACATCTGGTGGTTTGTGAAAGTGTCATTGCCCAACATTTCCAAGGAACAGTTGCATGATATTTTTCCCTCAGAATGCCTCAAAACTGCATCAACAACACAGATAAGATAAGTCCTAAATTTGTGCGGAGGTTACATTTGCATCTCAAAAATGCATTATGATGGCACCTATATTTTGGATGCAAAATAGGGAATCAGGACAAGAGTTGGGCCCCTTACTGTTATTGCAACTTATCTGCATCATTGGCTTAAAAAAAAAAGAAAAAGTCCATGCCTTTTGCAGTCCCAATGGTGTGAAGGGAACTCACCAATCATAGTAGCAATTGCTACTGTATTTCTGTAAAATATTAACCAGAAAGAAGAAGTGGACCATGGAATTTCAAAACATTTCATCAGCACTGCCTCCTGTAGATTCACCAGAATCCTACTCTCTAGACTTAGATGATGATCAGGAAATGAGCTGATCTGGGACCGTCAATGTCAGCAGAGTCCTGAACCTCCTGAACCACGTCTAATTTCATAGAGTAAACTAAATGACCCGATCAGGGGTTTGTAGAGTTAGGCAGAGCTACTGGGCTCCAGATTACAATAGTGGAACCTCTTGCAGGATAATGTCATGATCTCCATTTTCCAAAGAGGTCTGGTTCAGTATTTCTTGGTGGAAGGTGATTTGGTTTACTGCAGTGATGATATTGGCGACTTAATGGAAGCCCTTAACACTACCTGCACTCCAGATGAATGTAATTGTTGGTAGATTCATCTAAAACAAGTCTGTTTTATTGCACAATGGGAAAGTTTTGCCAACTGTTTCTGTCAGGCAAGCAGTCCACATGAAAGAAAGGTACATGTTAAAAAACAGGAAAAATGTTAAAAATCCAGCTCTTGTTGACTCTCAGAAAATGTTGTTACCAACATTACATATAAAGTCAGGCCTGATGAAGAACTTTGTGAAGACTATGGACAAAAACAAAATCATGTTTCCAATATCTTTATAAAAAGTTTTTAAATTTGAGAAGATTCGAGAAGGCATGGGAAGCCCCCAAGTCTGTGGAAATGGATTTTCTCTGGAACTGCAAAGCAGATGACTATAAAGAAATCATATCCAAAATTTGCTGAGGTCATATAAATTACTTGGTGCAAACACATCATGGAAAATTCACTTTCTACACTCATCTTTAGACTATTTCCCTTTGACCTGTGGGGCAGTGAGTGATGAGCATGGCGAGAGATTCCACCACGATATCGCAGGCATGGAGAAAAGATACCAAGGGACATGGAGTCTGTCCACGCTTGCTGGTTACTGCTGGAGTATCTACAGGGACCATCCTATTGCAGCTTACAATAGAAAAGCCAGAAAGCGCTGTTTATATACTGAATAAAGATGCAACCTTATAATTTAATCTGATGTCAGAGTTTTTATTCAGTAATTATAATTATCTGATATTTTCTTCACCTTGTACTTTGTACGCTTTAAAACTGTATAATTTTAAATCTTAATAGTCTGGGACTGACTCACTCACAATTTTGTATTTTTAATGAGAAAAGCATGAAAATGGTACATGAAAAAAAAATATTTTAACATAAATCATCATTTTGAATTATTTTGATGCAGTTTTGACCTGAAGCTGTATCATAAAAACTGAAGGCCATTTAACCCTCAAGACATAATTTTTCTTTATAAGTGACCCAATTCAGGTAAAACGTGGGCTAATATTTTGCTATTTATACAATTTAGTGAATAACAATACATGACTGTTGGCTGAAGTAATGTTTCCCTCTAGCGGCTATTAAGTGTAACTACATCTCTATTTTGACTTTTTCTCAACCTTCATTTTTTATTTACCCACTTTGGATAACCTTATAAACACATTGTATATTATACATTTATACATGCAGTGTGTGTGTGTGGGGGGGGGGCGAGACATGCGATTGTGCTCCGAAATAACCAAACACATTTAAACCCATCAACAAAAGTAATTAGCACACACTTACCCTTAATGAACTGTACTAATAATGATTAAGTGATTAAAGGACTGATAATGATTAAGCTCGGTTTTACCTTGATCTACATCACACAATCCTTTCTCTGAATATCTTCCAATGAACAGTATGTCCTGTTGTAAACAATTATCAGGTCCTGAACTGTAGTGTCAGTGACATCACTGTGGTTATGAATGTTCCCGACTGCAGACCTTTTTGTTAACAAAAAAAAAAAAAAACAGATTTCATGTAGGATTACTGTTAAATTAACTTGTTACGAACGTTAGACTCATTGGAAAAAATGTAAGATCCCTATGCACTGTTTGTTTGTTTTTTAAGTACATCTAAGCTGCAAAGTTAAATTGATGTCATTCGATTGTTTTAAATACTGTAATAGAGGAGTGTATATGTGTGAGGCCACTTGCTTGGGCCTACTGCAAATGGTGTTGCTAGGCAACCCATCCTCAGCTACTACAATCCCTAATGGAGATTTAAGAAGAGCAGGGCAGGTGGAATGCACCATCACGTCGGTAAAGCGGGGGAGGGTGGACTGGTGATCACCAAGCCTTTAAATCGACACTATGTGAAAATGAGTTATTTATGTTTTTATATGAATGTTCCAGCTATTATATTCTATTATATTCTTACATCTCTCTCTCTCTCTCTCTCTCTCTCTGTGGGGGTAATGGGTAATTACACCAGGTGTAATTACGAGTGAATGTCCTTAGGGTGGCTCCTTGGGTCTCCTGAGAAGAGGAACACAGTTCAGTGACACTCCACAAGAGAAGAATTTTAATTACCGCTAGTGTGAAGTTATTCGGATCTTCTTCTTTTTTTCTATAAAGACATGGGATGCACCCAAAGGAAGCAGAGTCACCTCATTACATCCAGGGAGAGCTCAGTGGTTAAGGCATTGGACTACTGATCAGTAGGGGTCAGGTAGAAACTCCACCACTACCACCACCAAGTTGGCCTCAACTGCTCAAAGATGTATAATGAGTTATTATTATTATTATTATTATTATTATTATTATTATTATAGCAAATACAAAAATGCTAATCAAAGTTACTTTTGCATTAAGTCGACTCCCTGGTAAATGTTCTACACATGCACACAATATAAGCAATTTAGAAACATCAATCCGCCCACAACACATCTTTTGACTTTGGGGGGAAACCAGAGCACCCAAAAGGAAACCCAAGCAAAACATGCAAGCCGTCAACCTAGAAGGGTCAATTTAAAATAACCAGTCCGCATATAATGGCTTGTTTTTCAGACATCAGAGGAAGCCAGACTACCTGAAAGGAAACCACAGAAAGAACATGTGAAACATCCACACACTATAAAGCCAAGTTCATAATCTATCTAGAACTGTTTCACTGCATAATCAACACTAGTCTATTTGTCTTGTGTAAGTGTCTTTATAAAACATACAGAAACATCGGTAGCGGAATCGCTGCTTTAACCTGAACTGAACAATATCTGCAGTTACAATGACTGCAAATACACTATTTGGACAAAAGTTTGTTGATTATTGAATTCAATCAATCAATCAAGCCCCTTATCCCCAGCGAAGAGCAATTAAAATGCTTCAACATACCAAGACATCTTGGACAATGCAGTGCATCCAAGTTTGTGGCAACCGTTTGGGGGAAGGCCCATTTCTATTCCATTTACATTGTGGCATACAATTCATACACTAGTTACTAGGTTACTAACCAAGTACCATCAGTCAAACACTGCTGGGAAGTGCTTTTGTTTAGTTTTTTTTGGGGGGGGGGGATGGAGAGATTAAGGCAAATATCTAAAAAAAAAAAAAAAACAGATAGGTCTTTAGTCATCGCTTGAATATTGCCAGTGACTCAACTGTTCGGACATCTCTATTCTGAAGTTCATTCCACATTTAAAGCAGTCTAGATGCATGTCTTCCTCGATCCCTGAGAGATGCTGGGACTAGTCGAGCAGTGCTGAAGGATCGGGGTGTGATTAGCGGGGTTGTTTTTAGCTGTGTGTGTTTCAACATGACCGTGTCCCAGTCCACAATACCAGTACATCAGCCTTTGATGTTGAAGAACTTCTTCAATCGGTCCGAATACAGTGCCTGAGACCTGACCTCAACCCCATCGAGCACATTTCGAATGAACTGGAATGGAGATTGCGAGGAAGGCCTTCGCGTCCATAATCCGAATGAATGGACACAATTTCCCAACAGAAACACTCCATAATCTTGCGGACAGCCTTTCGAGGAGAGTGAAAGCTGTTTTAGGGGGACCGACTCCATATTTGGATACAATGTCATTGCAGGTTTTGGACAAATACTTTTTTGTTCATATAGCGTAAACATGCTTATTTATATTCTGCATGCATTTCTTTAGTAGAGTCATTTTTGTAATTTTTTTTCCCTTTAAATTTAGACCTCCATGCATGGGACTTTTAGTGTCTCTTCCTTGTAAAAGAGGGGGCGGTGTAATGTACTGTAATGGTACGGTCTGTATAAAATGGGTGTGGTCGAATCTCACAGATGAGACGTTGGAGGAGATTTTACGCACCGAGCCGTGAGGGTTTTCTCTCTCTCTCTCTCTCTCTGTGTGTCTCTCCTGTAAGCTCATCCAGGACTCAGAACGAGCGCGCGCCCGCAAATTCGTTATTTTTTTTAAAGCGTTCGATTGCGTAAGTGGATGAAATAACATCAAACGAAAAGAGCTGGGGTTCGTTTTGCCGAGGCTCGCTTTGATGTCTGACACTGAAGAACTTATGGGTGGCTTGTTGTTCTGCGCTCCACCGGCGAGATAGCCACGATTTGTCATTGATTTATTTATTTATTTATTAGCATTATCATTGTTATTTATTGTTATTATTATAAGTGATAATAATATTGTTATTATATGTAATTCTTTTGTACATTTGCATTCGAGTGCACAGCATCCGTGCATTGCGGCTGGATCTGAATAATTCATTCCGTGCAACAAAACAAGAAGAGAGAGAAAGACAAGAAGAGCAAGGAAGGAAAGAAGGAAGGAAGGACTGGGGAAGGGAAAAAAATAATAAATCCGATCATTTTTTTGCAGCCTGATTCGTTAGTTTTGCGCTAAAGAACAACCAGCCCCGGGATTGTGATCTCCAGATCCATTTGGAGAAATGCAGTGATTTTTTTCTTCTTCTTTCCCTGCTGCGTTTTTTTTTTCTCCCCTTCTTCCCCGATTCACGGCCATCATGTGCAATCTGGTCTGAATATTCATCCAGGAAGAGGAGATCTGAAGGACTGAAGCTCTTCCTCAAGCTGTCTGCTCTGTAGTCTTCCTGTGCTGAGGTACAGTATTGTATAATGCAGCCTGGAAAGGGCCTGGTAGTGGTGTTTCAGCATGAAATAACTGCATGAGATGTTTAACTGCTTGATGATGGGCTTGCATGTCGTTTTAGGGGACGAAATGTTGCATGGTACAGTAGGCGCTAGGTTTCGGATACGGCTTTGTCATTCCAAAGACAGGTTGCTCTCCTTCGTTCTGATGTGACAAGGCCTGCGCGATAGCAACGCTCCAAAGTCTGCTACATTTTAGCCTGGGATCATCAAACTGATATGCTTAGATGAGTGTGTGAAGGGCGCATCATTGACCTGTGTAGTCAAGGATGCAATGGTGTATCCAGCTTTGCACAAATGCTTAGTTCCTTGTTGGAAAATTCATGGTTCTGTATTGGCGGTACTGGTTAGCGCTGTCTCCTTGCACCGTTGATTCCCGCCTTGGGTTCTCCTCCAGATACTTCAGGCTCCTCCCAAAGTCCAAAGACATGCAGGTCAAATTGCCCACAATGTGTGAATGAGCATGTGAGTGTGTGTGTCCCCCCTGCGATGGATGGGCACCCCGTCTAGGGTGTACCCCGCCTCGAGCCCTACGTCTCCTGTGATAGGATCCAGGCCCCTTGCAACCATTATACAGGATAAAGCGGTATAGATGATAAGTGAGTGAGTTATTGGTTCTTTATTGTCCTGTATTTATAACTCAGCTGTAATCATGGACATTAAGCAGAGGTAAAAATTTTACTTAAACATGGAATAGATGAGGTTACTATACCCAGTATAGTATTGAAAAAAAAAAATAAAAAAAAAGCTTTAGCTTAGTTAACGCAGACACAATTTTTGCAAAGGCGTGCATACTATCTTTGGTTTTGTTCCTAATATTTCTATAGCTGGCGCTATTAAAATTATACGACAGTTGCCACGCCTACAGGAAGAACATTTTTGCTTCTCAAAGGAAATGATTAGCTTGGGAACACTTGGTTTGTAACAACCAATGGTTGTGTAGAGTGTTTGTTGGACAGCTACGTGCATGACTTGGTGGGAAAAGGTTCCTTTTAAAAAGATAATATCACATTTAAGTTATTTAGGCACTGCACATACAGTATGTAATACCCATTGGGGTTCCATTAGTTATCAAGTGCTGCTTGTTGCATAAAGTAGCTCAATGGGTGTTTAAATGGAGGTGGATGTTCCAGAGAAAGCTCAAAGGTTAGGGTGTGGAATCTCCAGCTCATTGGGTGTAGGGTTATGGTTCAAGTTAGGATTAGGGTTAGGATTACCCTAGGCGCATGAGCTTGAGCTTTTGTGGAAATCCCCTCGATCTATGCATCACATTTTTTTGAGATGAAGAACTAAATCACACTTTGGGATATTTGATATAATGTTGGTCAGTAGAGAAAATATAATGATAACCCCAAATGAAAAGTGGAGTAAAACTAAAAACAGCAGTTTCAGCCAAGGCTTTCATTAGTCTTTAAAATCTCTGTGTCATGTGATGGAGCTTTCGCTGTTTAGAGTATGTGCTTTGTCATGACATACACTACCAGTCAAAGGTCTGGACACACCTTCTTATTCGGTGGTCTTTCTAGATTTTTATTTCTTTCTACTTTGTAAAACAATGTTGATGACAACTACTTCTAAAATATGCAATAATCTCCTTTAAACAGTTGATATTGAGATGTGTGTACTACTCATGCTCTGTAAATCCTATATAACCTCCTTCATGCTGGTTGTTAATTAGTGATTTCTGAGGCAGGTAACTCTAAATGAACTTCTCCTCTGCAGCAGAGGTAAGTTTTGGTCTTGCTTTCCTGGGAAGGTCCTTGTGAGAGCCAGTTTCATCATGGAGCTTAATGGGTTTTGCAAATGCATTAGATCTTTCGGCCACAGCAGACCACCCAATCCACACACAACTTTTCCGGCAGATACCCTTTCTGATGCGACCCTCCCATTTTATCCATGCTGGCACAGCATGCAGTGACTGGAAAATATGGGGGTGTGGCAACCACCACCAGTGGGGTTCAAACCTGGCTCTTCAGATCCCCAAACCAACAATCTAAAGCCTTTGCTAGCTGAGCCACCATTTTTTGTTGGTGTTTTGCAAATGCACTTGACAAAACTGGTCTTGCAGGAACTGTTCCAGAGCAGCTGACCTTCGTATCTTAAAATAACAACTGACTGTCACTGTTGTTGTTACTTAATTACCTAAATCTATATGTGTTATTTCATAGAAAAAAAATCCAGTAGAAAATAAATTTTGACTGGTACTATAGTTATCAGATGAGAGAGAGTTGAAAATACTAATAGTATTTAAATAATCAATTTATAAAAAGACAGTATACATTGTATGTTTTAACAGTAACGATTAATATCATGGAATATCTGAGAAACAAGGTCAATTTGACAAAAATTATGCATCTGGTCCTGCTCCCAGGGAAATTTTGAATGGAAATCAAGAATTACTATATATATATATATATATATATATATATATATATATATATATATATATATATATATATATACATACATACACACACACAGTACATGTGTAATGCAGAGGCACTGGATATGCATTGTATACTATTAATATAATGCAATATACTATCTATTGTATAACACATCTGTGCTGAATGTCTTCAAAAGTTTAATTTGGTGTCTTAGTTCAAAAAGAAAAAAGAAGAAAAAAAAGCCTTCCAGGAGTGGACTGTGTTGGTGGAGTGGTATAAAGTCATCCAAATGCTGCGTGGCAGTTTTGTTTATGTAAAAGTCCTGGGCGAGTTCCTAATTTGTTACTTCAGAGTTCAAGCCTTTGCTTGTTCTGCATGCAAATCCCTTAGACTGTAAAATCCCTTCGAACGGGAAATAGGCAAATCCGAGCTCAATGCTGAAGCCCGCTGACTGGTCAGTAGTTTCAGTCAACTTGACAATGAGCCATAAACTAATGCTAAAGAACAGCTGATCTTATTTTAATATTTGTGTGCGACAAATTCAGAAGAACTCCCAGTTCCAGTTCCAAGAGATGTGCGATTCCTTGTAGATAACTTTAGCAGGCTAAACTCACAAAGCCTTTATAACGCGTACTGTACATTACAAGGTCTGGAGACAGGAGTGTTTAACTTGATGCGTACGACGGCATGGTTAGATGGTTAGATAATAACGCTGTGCTATGAATCGTGCCGCAAGTAAGGTTGCCGCAAAAGAAAAATTGCAGCAGAACAATTTTTAAAGGCAGGACTTCAATTTTATTTTGATAGACTACCAAAGGGTAAGAACCTCAGAAGGTGTGTTTTTGTGTTGTTTCTCATCTTTAAATGTTATTCCAAGCAATATATATATCTTTTATATCTTGTGTACTATTTTGCAGTAATCTCTTTAGGGTCTTGTAAGTGGCCCCGGGGGCCGTTGGATTAGACTTTTACCCATTAGAGCAGATTAACGTGGCCATCTTCTTGATCCAAGCACACAGATTGCATTTTAAAGCCAGTAGTGCTAAAGTCCATGCTGAAAATGTGAAATATTTCCAAGAATAATTTGTTATATTATGCATTTGTAAATCATTAATAAATCCTTGATTATTTTTGTAGGTGTAACTGTCATTGTAAGTAAATTAACATAGAGTTAATATGAGGATTAGGAATAACAACTCTGGGATATATTAGAATTGCAGACGTAGAAATAAAAATAAAAATTAATTATCTTAAGTTGTTTTTAAAACCTGGGTGATGGAATGGTATTAAAATTTATTTATTTTTATATACTTTTTTGTAAAGTTGTGGTGTTTCCTGGTGGTTGTTTGTTTTTTGAGCAATGACGTTACATTTTACAGTCCGGAAGCTGTTATAATGGTATGTTGTATTGTCATAAAATTTTTTTATGACATTATAAGCCGTACTGTTATTCAGAAATAATACCGACCAATCAGATTAAAGCATGTAACGGGGCTGTGGTGTAGGCGTCTCTATACTGTATGAACTGGCATGGCCGTGGGGTATTTGGGCAGATGATTCAGGTTAATCAAAGAAAATATCACTTTACATTTTTTTGTATGTATTCTATAATTTTATTATTTATATATTGACAAACTATTTATTTTATTTTATTATATAGTAGTGCAAAATGGGATTCATATTTGTATGCATTGTTTTAAATGTTAAGGTTTTAGGTGATTAAAGACAACTTATAATTAGAGTTAATGTTAAGTCCTGTCTATAAGTATTTGGACAGTGATTTACTTTATTATTATTATTATTATTATTATTAGTCTCTGTACATCACCACAATGGGTTTTTGAACGAGTCATAGGGTTTCAACATAATCCAAATAATTTTGTAAAATAAAAAGTGCATTAGTGCATTACCCTCTTATAAATTAAAATTATTTTTATTAATCTGACTGACTGACTGATAAACAGTTTGACAGCCATTTGTAGCCTCTGTATTAGTTATTTCATAACAGATGAAGGAGATAAAGTCTGGTGTTGCGTGCAAGTGTTGAATTTGCATTTGGTAGCTCTTCTTAGAAACTCTCAATATGCAGTCCAACAAGGTGTTAATGCAAGTGAAAGAGGCCATTATTAGGATGATGATGAAAAAAAAACAAACAAAAAAAAACGACCTATCATAGAGAGAGAGAGAAACTTGTGTGGTCAAATCAACAATTTTTAACATTTGTGAAAAAAAAAAAAAGAGATGCGCTGGTGAGCTCAGCAATACCTGAAAGACCACAAAAGACAGCTAAAGTGGATGACTGCAGAAATCTTTACTTGGTGAAGAAAAAAAAAAGCTTTAACAAAATCTAGCCAAGTCTAAAACCACACTGAAGAAGGTAGGAGTAGCAAGTACAGAGGGTTTACTGCAAGATGCAAACCACTGGTGACACTCAAAAACAGAACGGCCTGATTTTAAGGCTTAAAATGAAGCATGTCCGTTTCTGATACAAGATTAACTGGGCAAAGAAATGGAATGTTCTCAAAGGGCAGAGTCAGTCACCTGACCTCATCCCAACAGAGCTGCTTTTCACTTACTGAAGACTAAACAAAAGGCAGAAAGGCCCATAAACAAGCAGATTAACCAAAATAGTCCTTATAGTTATTTGATATTTTTTTTTGCTTATCATTTTAGTGTGTACCAGTACTTTTGATCCCGAGAAAAAAGCACAAAAAAAAGATTTAATGCAAAATTTTTTGCTAAATGCCTTGAATTGAATTTGAAAGCCTTTACTTCAATCACGTCTTGTGTATGGAGATAAAATTACAAAAAGGTTGTTTTCCACCTTTTGGGATTTTACCTTAAAAAATTTTTTTTAAACTTTTTCTTATATTAAATGATTTCTTAAATGGTTCACCATCATATCATAGTTGCATTTTTTTGGGATATGGTTTGGAGGAAAAATTATGCTCTAAATATACCTACATACACCAAACAAATTGTTAAAATAAACTCCTGGGCCCGTATTCGTAAAGCTTCTTAAGCCTAAAAGTTGCTCCTAGTGATGAAATTCTTAAAAAAATTCTTTTAATGATGACATTTTCTTAGAATTTCCCGTAAAATTTAGGACTAAATCTTAGTAAAGATAAAAATGATTAACGAAAAATCTTAGCCCTAAAAACAGCTCCTAAGGTAAAAATTGTTAAGAGTAGAGAGGACTTTTTAAGAGTTTCTAGAGCAGAGGACAAAATGGTGGAAAGAAGAAATATTTTCCAAACACTGAACATACAGCTAAAAATAAACATTGCTCTTCTGTTCAATTTGGTTTTCTTGTTGTTTTACTTCCTTCTATCTCTCTTGGATTGTTGGCTACATACCATCCAAACGGTCAACTGTCCTGCAATCATGTAAATACATAAAAGGTGAGCCATTTTGCTCCCATCAATCTGAAATGGATTACAAGCAATAAAATCAAATTAATAATCAGTTTATATCAGTATATAAATGAAAGAACTTACTAATATATACTTACTACTAATATAGTAACTACTATGTGGAAACTGGTTGCTTCAAAAGTAGACACATTTTTAACATTTCTCTGTTTGAATTATCTTTAAGATATTTAGCATATAACAATAACTTTGCATAAAGTAGCCTCGATTCATGATTATACAAGTTCTTTATATACAAACATTACGATTTCACTGCCTGTTTTATTATTATGTATTCCATTTTCACAAAGAGCGCATTTCAAGACGTTTACAGAGGTCAGCTGTTATTTTTTATCAACCAATCACAGTCCTTGAATTGCTGCGTCAACCCTAGCAACGGGGTCAACCACACCTTCTCACTAAGATGAAGGTTTTTGTACCTTCCTGACTCAGAGTTGCTCTGAGAAGTTTCCTAAATTACTTTTAGTCTAGGATTCCCATTGAGGACTTTTTAAGCTAAGATAGGAGCTCTCTGAGAGAATTCTAAAAAGCTTCGTGAATACGGGCCCTGATGTTATAGCTGGATTTGTCACAATCCTGTGGTGAATTTAAATTTAAGACATCATAGAATGCTCTTTACATGACATGTTACATTACTAGATTACATTTGACTTCATAGGTGGTTGTGGGAGTGACTGAGGTCAAAGGTCATTTCAAAGGTCATTTCAAGATGAGTGAGCTGGAGCAGCTTCGACAGGAGGCTGAGCAGCTGAAGAACCAGATACGAGTAAGAGAACCCACGTAGTGTAAATACTGGGCACTGATGCAATGAACATGCAGTGAGCATCATTAGGATGTCAAAGTCATCATTTATTATAAATTGGTCAATTATGTTAGTTCTTAAGATCATAATGGCCATCGTTAGTAAGATTCAAAAAGTATTTTCTTTTTTTTTTTAAATGTTAAATGGAATATGCTTCAAATCTTATTTTTTTTTTATTTCATAGGATGCAAGGAAAGCATGTGGAGACTCTACACTTACTCAGGTGAGGCTCACATAATACTGTATATACAGGACATTTACCATCCGGATGTTACTCCTCTACAACAGCAGATCCCAAAGTGTTTCATTCCTCATGCACCACAGCAATTTTAAAATGTTTTTGAATAAAGAAAATCTCATCTTATTAATTAGCTGTTAATTATTATAGTCAGACTTTAGGACCAGGATCATGACTTCACTAGGACCGTTGTAGAAATGCCAATATGATCAACATGGGAGTGTGTTTGCTTGTGTAGATAACGGCAGGGCTGGACCCGGTGGGAAGGATTCAGATGCGG
The DNA here is from genome assembly GCF_024256425.1 of Clarias gariepinus. Lineage (NCBI taxonomy): Eukaryota > Metazoa > Chordata > Actinopteri > Siluriformes > Clariidae > Clarias > Clarias gariepinus. The sequence goes on along the minus strand of NC_071123.1, from coordinate 18,447,843 downwards.
ACACGGCGTACTCTCAGAGGTCATTTAGCCAAAATCTACGCCATGCACTGGGGCACTGATTCGAGGTAACATTTTTATTATACTGTAGTTCTGCCGAAGTTGTCTTTTGGCATTTGTTGCACCATAATCCATAAGGTCTGATCTGACAGACCGATTAAGAGTGTTGACATGGATCAGGTGAAACGTCTTTTGTGCCTTGAGTCTAATATTTTATCCATTAATGATTTTAAATCATTCACTTTTGAAAGATTGAATCATTGACTTTTGACTCATTGAAAAATAAGCATGGTGACACTCTTTTTTTCTCACATATCACCAGCTTGGTATGGGGTTGGGGTTAGAACACAGGGTCAGCCAAGATATGGTGATTCTGGAGAAGAGCGGGTTAAATATCATGCACCAACAGTGGCAGTTTGGCAGTGCTGGGGTGCAAACCCGCAGCCATCCGAGCAGTAACTCAGAGCCCTAACCTGTTGAACCACAACTACCCCAAATTCCAATGTCAGAAGTCGGATCTGAACCGACGCCTCCTCTCAAAAGATTAGAACCCTCCGTTCGGCCAACCGTCTCAATTTTCCCCAAGCTTGCTTTATTCATAAAATAAATTTGAACATCACTTCATTTAGATCATCAGGATTATTTCTTTGCCCTCGTCCAATAGGTAAGGCTATTTATTTTATTATAACTATGTTTTTTTTCCCACTCAGGCTCTTGGTCAGCGCTTCACAAGATGGCAAACTCATCATCTGGGACAGTTACACCACTAACAAGGTACATCACTGATAACCCACCCTGCCCTCTACTGCACATAAAACAAAATGCTTTCTTAATGGACTGAACACAAATACCGCATACCATTGTACATCAGCCTAAGGTGTGTCAAGCTGGATGTTTGTGTAGTGTTATATTTGTAATCTGGATATCTAAAAGTGCTCTGATTGGACAGATCCATGCCATCCCGCTGCGCTCGTCATGGGTGATGACGTGCGCTTACGCTCCATCTGGAAACTTTGTTGCCTGCGGCGGTCTGGACAACATCTGCTCCATCTACAGCCTGAAGACTCGCGAGGGCAACGTGCGCGTCAGCCGAGAGCTCCCCGGACACACGGGTATATATACACACACACATGCACACGCAGCTGGATCCTGAAAAGGCCATCAACTGACTGACAATCCCCTGAAGATGATATCCGCAGCATTTCATCTTCACCATTTACGAAAATCGGCCTTAGTGTTTAATTTTAAACAAAGCACAGCATGCTGATGGCTAACCAATCCTCGGTCTGAGTCTCAGCGTGTCACAGTGTGCACTTTCTGTTTGTGCTCTTCCTCAGGTTACCTGTCCTGCTGTCGGTTCATCGATGACAACCAGATTATCACAAGTTCAGGAGACACCACCTGGTACGTTTAATCCTCTCCTGAATGAGCAAAGTCTGAAAAGCTTTCTGAATAATCAGGATGTACTGACTGCAAAATAAATCAGGAAGGTCACTCTCAATTTGCGACTTTACAGAAAAAAATAATCACTGCACGTCTTCATTAGGGTAATTTCTAGCAAGCGCTGGCGATGTAAGTCAATTCTCCTTTTGTGTGTGTGTGTGTGGCAGTGCTCTGTGGGACATCGAGACAGGCCAGCAGACAACGGTGTTCTCAGGTCACAGCGGAGACGTGATGAGTTTGTCTTTGTCTCCGGATTCGCGCACCTTTATTTCAGGAGCTTGTGACGCCTCGATCAAACTGTGGGACGCCAGAGACAGCATGTGCAGACAGACGTTTACGGGCCACGAGTCCGATATCAACGCCGTGTGTGTGAGTACATCATCCCACCCACTGTAAGCAACTGCAATAAATACACAACGGGTAAATTATGTTTGTACTTTTGTGTGATCTTTATGTCATCAGTTCTTCCCCAGCGGCAGTGCATTTGCCACAGGCTCGGATGATGCTACATGCCGTCTGTTTGACCTGCGTGCCGATCAGGAGCTCGGTCTTTACTCGCACGATAACATCATCTGCGGCATCACGTCGGTGGCGTTCTCACGTTCTGGCCGTCTGCTGCTTGCAGGCTATGATGACTTCAACTGCAACATCTGGGATGCAATGAAAGGAGACCGTGCAGGTAAAATCCTGACCAATAGTGAGAGTTTATAATTCATCAAAACAGTGTTAAAAATTATTTATAAGTTGGTAATTCTGGCGATGGAGGTGGAATTTTGGGGGCAGCACGGGGGTGCAGTGATTAGCATGGTCGCCTTATACCTCCAGGGTCCGGGTTCGATTCCCGTCTCTACAGCATGTGCATGGATTTTGCGTGTTCTCTCGGTGCTTGGTGGGATTCCTCTGCGTACAAAGACATGCAGATTAGGCTAATTGGCATTCCCAAATTGCTCGTAATGTGCAAGTATGTGTAGGTATGTGTGCACTGCAACTGATTGGCAGCCTGTCCAGGGTGTGCCGCGCCTCATGCTCTAAGTCTCCTGGGATAGGCTTCAGGCCCCTCGCGACCCTAAATTCAGGATAAAGCCGTATAGACCATGAATGAATGAATGAGTGTGTAATTATCTGGTTTGCTTTAAGTATGTAAAAGTAAGTGTATAATTTAAACATCACTGATCGTTTATGCACAGATCTCTTGAGGTGCTTCCACAGCATTTCAATTGGTTTAAGGTCTAAACTTTGACTTGTCTATTCCAAAACCTTGATTCTTTTATTTTTTTAGCCATTCAGATGTAGATTTACTGGTGTGCTTCAGGTCATTGACCCGATTTCAACCAAGCTTTAGTTGTCAGGTGGCCTCACATTTGCCTCTATAATACTCTGATATACAGATGAGTTCATGGTCGACTCAATGACTGCTAGGTGCCCAGGTCTTGTGGCTGCAAAACAAGCCCAAGTCATCACCCTTAACAGTGGTTATGAGATGTTCTGGCTGAAATGCTGTTTGAGGCTTTAAGGCTACAGTAATTACCTCCAGTTTGGTCTCATCTGTCCATAGTACATCTACAGTCATCCTTTCATGTTCTTTTTAGACAAAAGAGGCTTTCTCCTGCTGACCCCTCCAAGCAAATCATATTTGTTCAGTCTTCTTCTAATTGTGGTCATGGCCTTTAACATGCTCAGTGAGGCCTGTAGGGTCTAAGATCTTTTGTATTTCTCTAAGCATTGCATGATCTGACCTTGGGATGAGTTATCTTTTTTTATTGTAGAACTCTAAATTGTTAGGAATATAGTTTTGTAACCCTTTATAGTTCGGTGGGCAGCAACAATTGCTTCTCTAAGACCAGAGCTTATGTCTTTCCCACTTGGAATCCACATACCTGAATACAACCAGAACAGCAACCTGCCAGAACCGGTGCTGATAAGTTAAACAAAGGGTATTGACAGACCACTTCAACATCATGGATTCATTGGGAAAAACATTAAGGGCGTTACCCCACGAATTGAGCATGCTTCGGTTGCCTTCGTGTTCTGGCCCCAGAACACACCAGCTCACCCCGGTATGATGGCTTTATATTCCATCTAGATGAATTTATACATCAATGACAGTTTTACTTAGAGAGACTAGCAGACCCAAAGCCCATGGACAAGGCCTGGGTGGAGTCTGTGCTGTTTGGCTTGTTGGCCCAGGACCCAGGTGGGCCGAGGAACTGGTTGTGAAGGGAAATGCAAGCCTAGTATTCGAAATTTAGAAGGAAACTGGCAGAGGGCATAAGAGAAAGAAAGAAAGATTATCTCAATACGCCAGTGTGAATCTCTGCAAGATATTTGGAGGGTCGACAAGGTGGCTCTGTGCTCTAGAAGAAGGACCACAGCACCAGGTACAGCTCCAATCCATGGTCACAGTGCTGCTGCTCGCAGTGGACATTCTGGTGACTGCCACAGTCCATTACTTCAGAGATCAACAAGACCACCTCTTAAGCCAAGCCTAATTTTTGTAAGAATTGAAGGGATGACACCACATGCCCTGTAGCGCCAGGGGAATACCCTGCTCTGCCTGATTCATGCTCTTTGATGCTCAATATCTTCGAAGACATCCTGATTGCACCACCTGCCGGCTTTGAGGATGACATGATTTCTCGGTCAGCCAGCATCAAAGACATGGTGAAAGGACCACAAGCCGGCTTCAAAGATTTCATGCTGGCACCATTTCCTGACTTCGAGAATGATGTGCTGGCTTCACTGTCTGGCATTGCAGACGCCCTGCTTACTCAATCAGCTAGCCTCAAGGACATCAGGCCGGCGCCATCGCCTGGCTTTGAGCATGTTGTGCCAGTGCCACCGCCGAGCTTTGAAGAAATCATGTTTGCTCCACACTCTAGCTTCGATGGCTTCATGCTTGGCCCACACCCTAGCTTTGATGGCATCACATTTGCTCTGTACCCTAGTTTTGATGATGTTATGCTGGTGCTCCCTTCTGGCTTTGCTCCCCGGCCTGGCTTAGGACCTCGCTCTGCCGTCTTGCTTGGCTGAGGATGTAGCTCCCCCTCTTTGACTTGCCAGGATTGTCAGATTTCCCAGCTTCACAGTGCGTGTTGCTTGTCTTTGGTGTAGCCACATATCTTACTGCTCAGGTACACTGGGGGTTTTTGTCATGTTTTTCAGTTCTTACTTTGAATGCCGCGGACCTTGCCTTACGGTACATCAGACAATTTGGTTGGCTGTTTTAGTTTTTGACATTAATATTCCGACACCTGTCTGATTATTGCATTTACATTTAGGCATTCGACAGATGCTTTTATCCAAAGCATGTTTTAAAGTTTCCATCATTAAAAACTGTACATCCTTAATTTGGTTATTTGGTTACTAACTAGAAGTAACATCAGTTGAGGACTGTTAGAAGTTTTTTTGTTTTGAGGGTGGGGGTTGAACGGAGTTAACCCAAATACCTAAGAAACAGATCTTCAATTGTTGCTTAAAGACATTTAGTGAAAGTTCATTCCACCACTTGCACCGAAGCAGGTTTTCTTCACCCTTATCCGTCATAAATCTAATCAGTTGTTTCCCGTTTCCCCTCGATAACCTATATATTGAAAACCTCCTGTTACTTTTGTCCTATTCGCACAGATATAGTATTACCTGGGGACCTTGCGTGATTTAGAAATTTACCCCAGTCCATTCTTTCAGAAATTATGTTTATGTTATATTACATACTGTATATTACATATTACAAATAATATTACATTTCAGTGTTCGGTGAAATATGGTAGGTCATTCGCAGGGTCGGGAATTTTTACTGTACAAATTACAGACATGGCCGATTCAAACGCTTTTATTGTCACCTTAACCATATACAGTTGGTTGAAGTGACAATACATTTTGTATTGTCGACAACGTGAAACGAAACAAGGTGCTTCAAACATACAACATAAATTTACAGAACTAACTAGCTAGCTAAGAAACTTAATTAGCTGGCTAGCTGAGACAAGACACATTGACATTAAGTTAAGAGAGAACGATCTACGTTTTCATATGCAAGAGACATGTACTGTAGATCACAGACAACCTCCGCAATTATTACAAATCACACGAGGTCCCCAGATGATACTCATCCTGTGCGAATAGGACATTTGGCTTCCTTTAAAGTGTTTTTGTTCTCACCAAGACCTTTATATTTACCATGTTTGCTTTCTGGGTGTTTTGTTTGTCCAATTTCTTTTCTCGATCAGACCAGTTTTGCCTGTTTGTAGATCGCTCAGACTGTTGACTGCTTATTAGTAAATACACCCCTTGACTGTAATTGTGTGTTTCCACTCTCGATATATAAGAGATTAAATATGTGAATCGGATTGTGCTTTTTAGTAAGAGCACCAGAGAAGTTTTCTTTTTTTTAAAAATTTTTTTTTAAAATAGTTTTGTCCGTCACCTTTAAACACAAGCACTTTAAGCTTGGGAAAGAAAAAGGAAAAAAAAACTTTTTATAAAATGGAGACAGCATGAACAAATAGTCTTTTGTTCATAAAAGCAACTAGAATGATTATGATGAGAATGAGAACTTGAAAAGAAATGGTAATACGAAGTCTAGTATATTTGACTTTAACAATATGGCTTTCAACCTCAGTATTTTGCAGCTTACAAAACAGCACTTGATCCAACATTTGGAATCAAACTTTTTATAGATTATACATTATATATGACGACCTGTTTGTTTCCTCACAGGAGTCCTAGCCGGCCATGACAATCGCGTGAGCTGTCTCGGTGTGACCGACGACGGCATGGCTGTGTGCACTGGTTCCTGGGACAGCTTCCTCAAGATCTGGAACTGACATTCCCCCCCCCTCTCTCTCTCTATCTCTCTTTCTCTCCCTCACACACAACCACACACTGTATGCCTGATTTATTAAAGTAACACAAAAACACACACACAAACTTGGACGCATATTGTACATAATATATTCTGCCAACTAGGTATCTTGAGTTTACTATGGTAACTGCTTTGTATACATAAGCGCACCTGAATCTGCACACCATTAACTGTGGATGCAGCTCCCAGGTTTGACCCACTGAAGCTACACACGAATGTTCTTTCTTTATTTCTTTCTCTTTTCTCGTGCACACACACACACAAACACTCTGTACATGTTTGCGGAGGACTTAAACACAATGTAGAATATATAAACACAAAAAGAAGAAGAAAAAAAAAAAACACCACCACCACACACTCGGAGGGAAAAGACAAATGAGATTGGTTGAAGTCTAATACTTTGGGATTGCATTTATGCTTATTTGAACGCACCGATCACGGATAGAGAAGATGGAATGTTTGTTTCTTTTTTTTTTTTTCGAACGCCGTTTTCAATTTAGACGTGTCTGAAACGGGACATGTGCCGATAAGTGGTTAATACTGTACGATTCCACAGCGATGTTATAAATACAGTGTCTTGCATTTGGGATCGTTTGCTCTTTGACTAGCTGGATGACTGTACTTGACAGCCAGGCGTCTCAGACATTAGCGTCACTGTATAAAAGTCAGTTTAATGCTAAATGAACGGGAAGCATTTTTGCAGCGATGAAAGGAGTCCAAGCACTTTGAGCTGATCAGGGAATCACCTGATAAGGAAATGATAACCCTTGTTTTTTTTTGCCCTGAGATGATTTAAAAAAAATAAATACAGTATATATATATATTTTTTAAATGGTACTTAGATGCAGCTTGATTGGACAACAATGATCAACGACTTGCTTTTTGTTTTTGTTTTCCAATGATTAGGTCATCATTGGAAGCCCTCGGAGATGTTGCTGACAAACCATTTCACATTTAAGTACCATTTAAGCACATGATGCTTAGGTTGCCTTGAGACATCTTAATCTTAAAGTCGCGCTGAGAGAGAACATGTACAATTTTGGTATTAACCTGCGTTCAGTATCGGCACATGACCAGAGTATCTCAACATCCTACCGACCGACTAAAAGAAAGACTGAAGAATAGAAGCACGTGTTTAAAGTACGACAGGATTTTTCCATCAAGCCCAATCGTTTTAGGTGACTGAAATTTTGCAACTTCATTTTAAAATAGGAACCTGTGGCATATATATACGGTGCAAGTAAATATTTTATTTTTTGTTTTGGTTTGTTTGAATGTTTTGTTTATATTCTGATTTTCTATGCTTATTTTATTCATGTGTTTTCCTGCGTGCCTCAGATAACACTGTAAGGACAATAAATAAAAGTGTAAAAAACAAACAAACAAAAAACGCCAAATGGATTCTGTTTTCAGTTGAAAAAAAAAAATTTTTCTTTGGAGAAAAATTTAAATAAATCAGCCAGGACAAAACAAGTAACCCAGACAACTTGTAAAACCGTTACTCAAGAGATGTATATATAGAGATTTGTTTTTATTGTCATTATTATTTTCAAACAATCCTGCATTTAAGACGTTACAGATGTACGATTTTCATCCCGAACACTGTGAAACTGAAAACCATCATCAGGTCATTAAAATCTCAAGTCAGCTCTCAAATTGAAACACACTCGCATTCGTACACAAAAGAAAAGGATAAAAGAAAAAAAAAAAAAAAAAGACAGTTTGTCAAATATCCATTTATTTATTTAATTTAAACAAACAAAAAAAACTTATGATAATAGGGAAACAATTATAATCATAATAATAATCATAAAAAAAAGACAGGAATAATTAATAACCCATCACAGAGGATAACAACGTTAAAGACTTTCTACTGACCTTTGACCTCTCCTGGTTACGCAATCAGAATCAACCAAAGGGGGAAAAATAATTATATAATCTGTACAGAATTAACCGGAGGGTGTTTTTTTTTATTTTGTACTATTACAAGAGGATCAAGAAAAAGAAATCTCAAGAAAAAGGAAAAGCACGAAAATAAGAAGACTGACGTGCCTACACAAAAAAAATAAAAAGCAGTTGAAAGCCTTGAACAAGAGTTACACACCCATAAATCTCTCTCACACACACACACACACACACACACACACACACGGCGTGCTACCTGAAACAGGCCCGGGATCATGTGCATCATCATCATCATCATCATCATACTGTTTGACCCACACACTGTTAGGATTCACGCACACGAGAAAAAAAAAACAATAATCCTGATAAACATTTTAGTGAATCAGTTCATTTATTTAAATTAACAGAAGAATCTGTAGTTAGGAAGAGATTTTTTACTGCCAACGATTTTGAAGTCTGTATTTGGTTAATAAAAGACGGGTTTCGACAGAAACGGAGCGGATTATTGGTGAAGAGGAACGTCAGATCTGACTGGACTTAAAACATTAAGCCTAAGAAATCTAGAGCGCGAGTCGTGTGTTTAAAAAAAATAAATAAAATAAATCGACAGGTAAAATTGCAACCTGGGTGGAGAAAAGATGAAAGTTATAGAAAACCACAAGGGGTTCATCGAAGGATTCTTGGCCATAAAAGTCAGTTAAAACAAACGCTTTCTCAGTGATCGCGCCAGAAAACCACGTGCACAGCATGAGCACACAGAGCGCTCAGTCACGGCGAGCTGAACGTGTGTACGCTGTTGAATAAAATAAAGTCACACGTAGTTCGTCCGCTACGGTGTTTCCCGTCTATGTAGTTTGTTCGAAACGTTCGTTAGATCATCTACAGCCAAGATCCATGTTGTGGCACTTTGTTAATATCCGCATAAAGCTGTGTAGACGCACAGTAAAGTACAGTATAGTATAGTACACACGCCGTAACACCAAACTGTACAACCTTCATCTTAAACAGGAATGGAAATGTGGCCTGCAAAAAAGTGATCTCTTGAATCTGGTCAAATTTATCCAAAAATGTCTTAATAAAGATTAAAACTAAATCAAGTTCTTATTCCATCTTTAAACAAAAGTTCACATTTTTTTTTTTTTTACAAATAAAATTTCTTGTTCTATTCTTAGATAACGTTGCTTCTTTTAAGAAATATACGTAATCTGCTGAAAAAATTAAGAAATTTTTAAATGTTGAAAAATAAGTAAACTTTGTCTAGAAACACATTTAATCAGCTCATATTAAGAAATTTTAGATCAATTTGACAAGACTGGAGATATTTTCACTTCTTAAAATGACACTTGGACAATAGGGACTAATCCTTACTGGCAACAACAAAAAAAACAAAAACATACTATAGGTATTTTTTCCTCCTAACTCAAATCCTCTTCTTCCTCCTCTGCCACCTCCTCCTCATTTTCTCTCTTCGAGCATCATGAACAGTACATACTTGGTTTAAAAATAGCACTCCTATTCACACATACACACACCCACGCTCGCTCTTTTATAAAGCTCACTGCACATGGGGGGAGAGAGAGACAGAGAGACAAACAGAGGGAGAGAGGGAGGCATCAGTCTAATCCCCTAACTGAATCACAGCCGAATTTACAGCTCGAGCAGAAACATACATTGTGCTTAAAACGTCATTAGGCCAGTAAAGGTGTTACGATAGAAATCGGATCGAGTGACAGTTACATTCATTAAATTAGCGCAATATACACCTCGATTATTATCCACGTAGTAAAATAACGATCGGACGATATATTAAATTTCGATTCCCGTTGCAAATAGGCACCCGGTTCACTTCTACATATAAACTTCGCTTAGTATCTTAAACCACTTCATAATAACCTCTCTTTTAAAAAGGATTTGGATAAACATAAACATATAGATATATATAGAGAGAGATTTTTTAGTTTTTATCATCATTTTCATATATAGAATTGATTTGAAAATAAAGTCCACCATCTGTTAAGACAGTGGGGAAAATAGTACTACATCTGGTAAGAAAAAGAATCTGAAACGAAAGCGAATGGAGACAAGACTCTGGACTCTTGGCGTGTGGGACGACAGGGGATCCGCTCCATCACGACCGCACAGAAGCCGATCATCACCATGGGCGGATTTTGCTTAGGATTGGAAAAGTTCTCATTCCAACCTGAAATAAGACGGGGAAAAGACTTTGATCTGAGAGGTTTGCATTCATTTTGTAAAACTACGACCCAATTATTAAAAATAATAAAAACTGACAGGACATTTACATTAATACTCTTTGGCCACTAATGCCATGATGCATAAAGAAAAAAACCCAGTCAGTTTCTATTCATAATCTCTTTAACACTCATCATTTCATCGGTCTTTGTCAGCTGAAGGTTCCCAACCCCCTAATCCTGGCGTGTGACGCTTTAAACTCTAGGGGGGTAAAAATGCTTTTCCCGAATGCGATGGCTTCTAGGCCTGAACTCGTCGTCAGTTTAAGGGCACTTTCTTTGACGTGAGATACGTCTCTGATTGCACTAGCTTTAATTTTTTTTTTTTTTTAAATACTTCTTCCCTGAACTATTAATGCAACTGGTTGTCATTAGTGGTGGTGATAAAAAGGAAAGGGGGCGGGGCTTTAAAATGATATTACTGGGGAAAAAAAAGGAGAAAATATAAAGCATCCTTTGCTATGCTAAGACACATACACAGACACACACACACCCGCATCCCGGCTCCAAGGCACTGCTATAACGGTAAACATGGCAGTTCAAACGGGGCGTCAACGTTATTAAACAGTGTGTGTGTGGGGTAAAGAGCACATAAGGAACATATCACATTAACATTTTAGGAGCAGGGTTTGTGTAAAAAGCTCCTAAGTATTGAAGTAATTAGCTCTAATTTAGACAAAAAAATATCCATTTTTTTTCCTTTTTCAATCAACCAAGTCACTTTCTGTTTCCGGCATCTGCTGATTCGGTCACTGGGGCACGTAGAGCAATCTCGCCAACGACTCATGGATTTATTATATATATACTTTTTTTTTTTTCAGAAATACCTACACAAATCTCCACATATTCAATCTAGCATTAATAATCGCTGCGATTGGAATAAAGTTGAAAAATACTATAAGAAATCAAATTTTATGTAAATTTTTTTGTTGAAAATGGATCGCGCTCTGGTGTTCGGCTCCCAGGAATTAAGGGGGCATGTTCAAGTCAACCCGGGACCTGTGATGAAATTTCTCATGAAAGAGTTTTAAAATCGACTGACGATTACAGAAGACTTCAAGGACAGTACGGTGATAAGACTCCTAGCCACAGTAAAACGTTTGAACAATGCCAACATTTTAAACTCATGTAAGAGTAATCGCCGCAGCACCCGTACTGTCCTGTGCTCACTTCCAGGAGTTCCTGTGAGGCCGGCGTTTCAGACATCAATCAGGCTCCGATGTACTGAGAATAATGTACATGATGTCAAAGCACTAGTGAAACCCTCAGATAAGTGCATAAGTGTAGCAGGGGATTATATATTACGTCTTCTCTTTTATTCTGCGCGATCAAAAGTTCCAGTTTGCCCCGAACACCCCCTTTCTATTGCTCTACAGGTCACTTTTACCCCTAAAAATGTTTCCTAAAGACACACCTAGAAGTTTGGAAATCCATTTCTCTCATTGCAATTCGACTCTCGTTCATGAAGATATAAAACTAAACATGTCTTTGTGTCTCAGCCAATAGAAAAGCCGAGATAAAAGTGCTTTTTACTGTAGATATATACGCGTATTCGATACGTTACAATCTCTCATTAACAACTTTTATCATATATAGATATATTTCTGGCATTAACGATTTATTCTCTGAAATGGAAACAAAAGCTATAATTAATGCTAAATCTATTTACTGCAGCTGGAATCACCACCATCATCACCATCTTCATCGTCACCTTGACGGTCCTGTGCTCACCCCTCCAGGAGAGAATCCCTTTCGACCTATAAAAGCTTCTCCTTCATGTAGTCTCAGGTTCGACTCCTTAGGACGTTATGACGAGGTCTACTGCTGAAAAAGCGCTTTACAAAAAAAAAAAAAAAAAACCTGAAGCAAATACATAACATTTTTAGATTTGTGATGTGCAGTGAACTATTTTAGCTCGTAAAATTGTGAGAGGGGAGAAGTTGTCATTGTTGCTGTGATGTTTTTAATTATTATTATATATTTTTTTTTAAGTATTGCAAAGCTAACGAGCAAAGAGAAGAGCAGAGGGCGCTCGAGCTCGCCAGTCACACTGCTATTGCTTTGGACCACACTATGTATGTTCTAGTACAGTCTCGCACTCATACATACGCGCACGCAAATCCAAGCCAAAGTCACGCTTAAACAAATAATTAAAAAAAATAATAAACTCATAAATCTAATAATAATGTGAAATAATACATCTGAAAAAAATTTTTTTTTCTTCATCAAAGAACATGAAGATCGCTCCTTATCCCATGCACACCGAGTCGAAAAAGCGTTTTTGTCGGTCTTGTATATGTCTCACCAGGGTTTTTTTTTGGCAGCAGAAATTAGATTAATATACACATCAGAGGATTAAATGAAATTATCCAAAAAAAAAAAACATTTCAGGGAACAAATGAGTCCATGCTCACAAATTAATAGAGCTGAAGTGCAGAAAAAGCTGCCTCACGTACGTTCCCCCACCAGACAAATGTTTGCCACCCTTGCCGTTTACATGATACATTGCTTTAACCATTTACCTGTTTAGCCCACAAACGAAGCACTCATTTCTGCTGCCAAAAAAAAAAACTCAAAATTGAGGGAAAAAAAAAGAAAAGAAAAAAAAACTACTTCTCCCTGACCTCGTTAATCTGACCGGTTAAAGAGGAACTCCCCCTTGTGAAAACATGTTATTTGTTTTTTTTTACGAGAACGGCACAATTACAGCACGTATTGCAATAGAACAGCAAGAGATTATTAAAGTAGGAATAATACCAAATACCTATACATACAGAGAATATCAAACAGCCCGAGATATACTGGAACTTCTGACAAAAAAAAAAAAAAAAGAGAAAGAGAGAGAAAGAAAGAAAGAAAAAACAGCATTCTCCAAGGCTAAATCAGAGAGTGCTTGGAATAACGATTGCACTTCTGTGCTGTACGAGCGCAAAAAAAAAAAAAGAAAAAAAGACAAAAGCGTAACCCAGATTTATTATTCTTTTTTTTTTTTTTTTTTTTTAAGCGTCACCTATAGTATAACTGATTGACAGATTCTGTTCGATCCCATTCGGCTTGCAGAGCCAAAGGGAAAAAAAAAAACTTACAAACTTAAAATAATAACATGATCATGAGAGAGAGAGAGAGAGAGAGAGAGAGAGAGGGGGGGGAGAGCGAGAAAGAGAGAGAGCTCAGACTAGGCTACTGAATTACAGTACAGTGTGTGAGAATGGAAAATTACAGGTGCTGCAGTACCACCACGTGAGCAGCAGGAGGCGGCGATGACAACCACGGCGAATACAAAAAAGAAAAAGAAAAAAACGCCCAGGGCTGATCGTCTTCATGCGCCACTCCTGTGTCTTCATCTCTTTTCAGTGACGGTGGTAAAGTGGGAATGAAAAGTGAAGTAAAAGCTCTAAGCAAAAAAAAAAAAAAAAAAAAGGAAAAAGAGCAAACGGTAATAATAAAAGAGAAGGACTATTTTTGTTCTGGTGCTATAAGGAAGTAAAGCGATTTGGTATCCACACACACACACTCACAATCCCCAAAAAATGTTTGTACAGCAAGCTCATTGTTAAAAGAACAACCATTACTGCTAATGAAGTGCAGTCTAGAGCATGAGTGATGTGTGCGTGTGCGCGTGTGTGCGCGCTTCTGGGAGTTGTGCGATTGCGTGTGAGGGAAAAGCAAGTGGGCACTGTACCTATATATACAGTGTGTGTGTGTGTGTGTGTGTGTGAGAGAAAGAGAGAGAAATAGAGAGAAAGATATATAGATAAAGAGTGGAGGGGGATCAGTGATCACACGGCTGCTCCATCACCAGTTCATAATGCAGTTCCTGTTCAGGGTCATGAAGTAGACCTGACTGCTTCCTCCAGACCTCACTGACGCAAAGAACACCTGAGAGAGAGAGAGAGAGAGAGAGATTTCCGTTAGATTTATTAAATGAAATCATACGCTACCTATCTATCCATTATTACACGTGACCCAGTGTGATGGATTCTCAGACCTTGTCGTTCCTCTCACACAGGAATTTGAGTCTCTGAGCTCGCTTGTGCATGAACACCCCATCCAGGTGACCCGTCTCCACCGAGCGGATCTCTATAGCCTTCTCGCCCCAGCCCATGATCTGATTAGAACAGATGTGAGCTGAAAACAGAGAAAGAGTGAGAAACTATTATTTAGTGGTGTTTTTGCGAAGCAAAGCATCACTTGCATCATCTTCTTACAGGCTTATTATTTTTTTTTTGGCGCATAACTAGTCCTGTACCGTTTGTCGTAGAACCATGAAATAGGTGTCGAGTCGTGCGGCTTATTCAGAAATGGGGTCGCAAACTACCGCCCAAAAAAAAGGATAAGTTGTATCTCTGGGGAGCAAGAGGTGCCCAAATTTGCCCCCACTGACATATTATGGTAAACAGGAAGTGCTCACAGTTGCATTTCCTACCATGGTAACTTCCAGAGGATTTTTTTTAGAAACTGAACCTAACTGTGGATCTCATCGCCATAGAGACATGGGGGTGTGGCCTCATTCTACTCAGGCAACCAATCAACCTCTCAGGATTTTTGTAAAGCTGTCGAGTCACGCCCTAGCAACCACTCTCATTTTCTTCAGAACATGTACCTGTCTAGTTATTATTACATTTGTTATTTATGTGTAATTTTGAAACAGAATACAGATTTCTTTTCTTTTTATTCCAAGTATACCAGCTATGGCTTTCCATACAGCTGTGTGCGTGTGTCAGTCATACCGACAGAAGTCGGCATTTCTCCCCACTGCAGCACGACGTCTTTGATGATGCGGCCGTACGTGTTGACGTACACTCCTTCGTCCTCATAACACAGCAGCATCTCCATTCCGTCAGAGCTGGGCAGGAAGACAATCGCGTGCGGAGTCACCTGAGACTGGATCTACACACACACACACACCATCTTATTTTAGAATCACTTCTAAATCGTTTCGCCTCTTAACCACCAGGGGGCACCAGAGTCTTGAAAAAAAATCATTTTGTATTTAAATGAGTGCGTATGAAAAAAGAATAAAAAACATTTTCCTGAGCATCTCGGTGACTCACGTGGACAGGAATGTAGATGTCGTAGTTGTTTCCGGAATCGACGTCTATGGCGTGGAAGCCGGCGCTGGAACCGTAGATAACCTTTAACCTCTGACCTTCCTCCACAGTCAGGTCAACCAGCTGAGGGCGGTGAGGGAGGTCAGTAAACGACTAGAGGGAGAGAGAGGGGGAGAGAGATTAACTGTGGAGAACTGCTGACTAATCGAAAACGGCAAGCATAAAACCTGGAGTGTGTTAATCAAACGCGTGTGTCCTCCTCACCTTGAAGGCCATAAATTTGTGGTATGGTTTGGGGGCCCAGGCATACACCTCCACCGCATTCTTCAAAGCAATTACCAAGAACTTAATCCGCTCGTACTTTACTAAAGGATAAAAATAAATAAATAAAATCACATCATGGTCTTTTCAGGAATGATATAATACTTTACACCTTTTAGACAGACGCCTCGTTGTTGTCGAACTTACCCACTTTGTAGTGCACGCAGCCCTCCATCTCCCCTACGGTGGTCCAGCCCTGCTTCTTCTCCACCTCGGGGTCATTATGGAGGATCTTATTCCTCAGCCAGGCCAGATAATACACACGCACCTTGTTCTTTTTTCCTAAAATAAAGAAAAAGACGATTGAAGGAGGAAATCAATAAAATCAACGCGCCCAGCTTAATTGTGTTAGTTAACGAGCGTTTTTTTTTTAATTTTTTTTTTTTTACCTGAAATCGTGATAAGCAGGTTAAGTCCTTCAAGCACGTCCATCTGCTGGAACCTGCGGGAATTGATGAGCGGATAGACTTTGCCTTGTCCGCTGCGGTCCAACAGCTTCAGACCGTTCTCTGTCCCGACCAGTAAGTTTACACCTACACACACACACAGAGTCATAAAATCATACATGCACACATCAGACTCGTGTTCATGCAGAACACACGATGACACACTGATGGATTCCGTACCCCAGAGTGCAGCACACAGGATCTCGGAGTTAAACCTCTTCTTGTATTTGCGGATTTCAGGGGTGTCACTGACGGGGCGAGTGTTTGTAGGGTTCACGTTAACCATGGAGCCTTTTCGTACTTCCAGCTTCAGCTGGTCAAACCGAGAAGTCAGACCTACACACACGTATAAAAAAAACAGATCTTAAGCTTTATTTTTTATTTAAAAAAAAAAGAAAAAAAAAAAACTCATCTGGACAAATAATAAAAAAACAAATAAGGAAGTTGTCTTGATTACAAATTATTATTGTGCAATTGCGCTCAGTGACTGTCTGCAGTCAAGGACATTTAAATAAGTTAACAGCATCAGTAGTATATTGAAAAAAATCTCAATATACTACTCTCTCTCTCTGGTGTTCCTCAGGGTTCCATTTTAGGTCCTGTTCTATTTCCTTTGTACATGCTTCTATTAGGGTCGATTATTTCAAAGCACAATGTTTCACTTCGTCTGTACGCAGATGATTTGCAAATCTACCTGCCAGTTTCACCACATTCTTCAGATGCACATGAATCTATCCACAGATGTTTGCACGACATAAAACTTTAGCCGTCTCTGTGTAAACGAAAGTAAAACTGATTGTAATCTTCCTAGTTTTGTTGCTGCTAACAGTCAAAAATTTGGGGGTCACAAAATTTAGTCGACAGTTAAAACTTTCAGACACAAATCAACTCTTGTCAAAGCAGGCTTTTTGCCCGCCCCCCTGACCCATTTTTAAATCGGAGTGACCTGGAGAGAGCCGTTCACGCTTTTATTAGTTCATGGTTAGACTATAGCAACTCTCTTTATGCTGGAGTCACTCAAGCTTGTCTGCATTGTGATACTTGTGTAGGATGCTGCTTCTCGTATGCTGACTAATATATAATAGTAAACATGATCACATCACACTAATCCTGTACTCCTTCCAGTAAAGTTCTGATACTTTTAATATTTCTTTTTAGTTTAATTAATAGTCTGGCACCTTCTTACTTATGTAAGATAGTACACTTTACCAACAAAGTAGAGCTTTACGTTCTGCTGATCCAAAACATAAAAAAACAAAAAAACAAAACATACATTGATTTTTTGCAGTGGCTGGTCCGAAAGTCTGGAACACCAAAGATTTACCAGAGTTACATAATATTACTGACCTGACTCTGTTTAAAGCAAAACTAATTTATTTAGAGTGGCTCTTGGTATTTTATAATTGTTTGTGTTTCGTATATTTTATTGCAATTTTATTGTTATTTATTTATTTTAGATTTATCAATTTTATTTAATGTGTTATATAAATAAATGTTGATTGATTGAATCTAAATTCTGGCCAAGTAAAAGAAGAAAGGGTGTTTGTTCCTTCTGTCATTGTTGTAGAAACGTAAACCAGTACAAGGTTTTTTCAAATAACCAACCTCCCACTGAGATGGGTTCCCCTGTTCCACCTGACGGCTGGTACATCCCGAGATCCACGAACGTGGTGAAGGAGGATTTCCCAGAAGCCTTAACCAAACCTCTGGACTGATACTGAAATCAATACAATACAAGCATGATACGAGTTAAGCAAAGTGGTCCCAGTTTAATTATGAGACATTTACATACAGTGGAACCTCAGGTTGTAAATGTTCCACATTTAAGTCTGCCTTAAATGTGTCTATGTTCACAAACTCCACTTCAACAACAGCAAAAAAATAAACAATAAAAAGAGAGTAAACCGCTGAAAAAGAACAACCCAGTGTTATTAGAGAGTCTCCCTAAGGAGGGTGCGTTAACAGTACATGTAAAAATGAAAAAGTGTTCACACTCTCTCTCGTACAGTTTATATTTAGTAATGTATTATTTTTGTATAATTAAGGCTACTTTGTTTTATATTTTGTAATATAAGCAAAATGAATGAAAAATTAAATCACAGAGAACAGATTCATTTTATTTTCCAATTATTCTTAGGAAAAAAAAAAACTGACCAAATCTGGTTACGACTGGACCTTAGTAACTTAGTGTTATGTTTGTGAACCGAGGTCCTAGTGTACTGTGTGTCTGAGGTTCTGGAGTCTCACGTCATAGGTGGAGTCTTTTCCAGGAGAGGAGTGTGACGCGGAGTCGGTCGGGGAGTGGGACGGCTGAACAACGTCGGGCAGATTAGTGTATCCGTTATGACTGCGCTTCTCAGGAGTCTTGAAAATAAAAAATAAAACAAAAACACACACAAATCATTGGAGCAAGTCTCTTAATTGGGTCAAATAAACCAAATCCAATACATACACACACTCACCCTCTGAACAAGCATGGTCTGATCACCATAACCTCCAGCCCGCTCTTCGTCTCCTCCGTTACCTTCCTCTTCCTCATGGACCACCATGGTGTTCACCGAGTCAGAGTCTGGGTCTCGTGGTCTGACGACAAAAGAGAGACGGATAAAAGACATCCCCATACTGTGTTCTAGTGTTCTCAGGTTAGCGGTGGAGGATTTGAGATTTTAACATTACGTCAACTTTTTTTGGGGAGGTTTTGTCCTACCGGTCAGTGGGAGACTCTTCTTCCTGTCCCTCTCCGCTCTCGCTCTCCTCACTGCTCTCGCTGCTCTCAGAGGAAGACGAGTAGTCGTTGGCCTTCACCGGAGGACGAGGCTGCTCCTCCACACGCTCCTTCGAGTACAGCCCGTGATCCTGACACACACGAAAAGATTATTAAACAACAGGGACGGGAATCACAGAGTCACCTCACGGTACATTATCATCACAACACCTCGACGCCGATTTGATTTAAAATTCAATTCTGTAAATACATCACACAATTCGATGTTACATTTTTTCCCCCTGATTTTTTTTGCCTATTTTTTATTTTTTTATTTTAATCCCATAAAAAAGTTTAACGGGTAATTAAATATACCCTGTTCTTAATAACATTCGTTTTCTCACAGCAATTAAACAATACAAACTGACTTCATTTAACTTTTGATTTAAACAACATTTAAGGATTGATTCGGCCCATACAACACGTACAACGTTATAAAATAAATAAGCATTTATTTAAAAAACATTTTTGGGAAATTTGTTTTGTGCAGTCTGTACTTTTAGTATGCTAATTAGGCCCAGCCTCCCTTGAGATCACATGACTCGAAACCTTATTACAATTTTTTTTTTTTCAAAACAACCATCATGGCGGGACACAGAGTCAACTGGCAAAAAAAGAAATTAATTAAAGAAATAAATAAATAACAAAACAAGTGAAGATTTGTCTCGGCAGATTTCTTGAATTATGCGTCTTTTTTTTATTAACACCTTGTATTTACATACTCTGTAATGTAAGTACATGATCTTGTCCTTGTTCAATTATTTCAGTGTTTAGTGTTTATACAACATGTTGTATTTGCTATAGTTAGTTTAGGTAATTTTTTCCTAATTTTAACATACATTCATAAACGTCATAAAAATTTTGAGGACCAGGTATGGTTTGTGATGGATGTTTTACCACATCAAACGCCTCCAAGGTCTCGAAACTCAACTTGACAGAGCGCGTAAGTGTTGAGTGGCTGTAGGCAAGAGGGTTTCTAAGTCACACGCTTTTTGACTAATCTGCGCTTGCGGTATTTAAGACTTACTCCCTCTCGGAGTTGGACGAAAAAGGCAGATCGGAGGCTTTTAATTTTGCGATATTTGATAACGTAACGCCATGCCTTTCTGTCACGTCACGCAAAAGCTTCTATACAGACCCGTTTATATCTGCACAGACCCGTTATTATCTCAGGCTGATCATGCGCTCACTCTCAATTCTGCACACTGGCTGATCGACCGGTTCCCCCGAACTTACAAAACCTGATGGTTACTTGTGTTGGATGTTAAAGGTGTTCAACTGTGAAGATCCGCCAAGGACGATATGAACATCGTCTACAGCAAGGGCGTGCAAAACCCATTTGAAAACAATTACATTATGCACACCGTGGTAAATCAACACGCCAAGTGTGTGTGTGGTAGATTCTTTCAGGAGAAATCGCAGAGAACAATGTTTATCTTTTAATTTCAAATCTATAGTATATTTTGGCGCATACTTTAGAATTTTAGAAATCGGTCTGGTGATATGTGCATCATTACGCCATTTCCATTAAACAAACACACTTAAACTTCTTTTGCTAACCAGTCATGGAAATCCGAAACTCCAAGAGAGAGAGACTTTCATAGTTCTGATGCCAAACGCAGACGCCGAGTGCGACTCAGATGGCTCTCAGACTATATTTGGGCCGAGTGGAAAACCGTGCGAATGGATTTGCTGCACCATTCCTCCAACACGTCTCCTCTTTCCCTGCCCTCGTCTGCAGCAAATCTGTCCTGTCAATACCGAGAACTAGAAAGGAAAAAAAAAAAAGCTAAAAGGCCAGAAGGATTTTTGAGTGAGTAGGAGTGCTCATCAGAGAAGCATGAGCTGAACCCACAGATAAACATTTTCACCCCTGACTCAACTCAAGCACAAGTACCGAAGAGAGAATTATACCGGGTTGCTCACTCACTGCATGGGATTCGTTAGTCTTCATTCAAACCTGATCTAAGAAAAAAAAAAAAAAATCTGTCGACATTAAGAGAGCAAAATGTCAAACACACACACATACTGACCTCTCCTATTGCTCTCTTATAGCTCTGAGGATCAAAGGATCCGAAGCACAACAAAGTGAAGGAAAGAAAGTGGCAGAAAAACAGGATTATGGGTTAGTATATATAAAAAAAACAAAAAACAGAAGGAAATGTGTTTAGTCAGTCTTTTATAGTTTACATAGCAGAGGAAAAAATGTTTTAGCAAAGTCTGTGAATCAGTTTGTTGAAATGTTTATACAGACTGCATGCTTGTGTCGTGCATGAGCGTGTGTGTGTGTTACCGCTGGTCTGCTAGGTCTGGAAGAGGTGCGGGATTCTCCAGGTTTGTGTCGTCCGTCGTTCGAGAGAATGGGAGACGAGTCCATTTTGGACGAACCTGAAACGACGAGACATGATGCTGACGTGCACCAACCGTACGCTTTTAGATTTAAACCGCAGCGCGTCTGTGAACTCACTGAGGATACGGTGTCTCTCGAGGGAGCCGGTCTGAGGCAGGTTGGACATGAGGTTCATGCTGTCTCCTCGCTCCCAGCGGTCATTGCGACTCAGATCTGGATTGCTAACATGAACAGAGTGCGATGAGCAACACCTCGGCTTATGGTGAACCGTCAAAAAACTACAGTGGAACCTTGGAGTGCGAGTACGTTGGTCTTTTTTGACGAGCAAAAATTAGTAATACAATTCAACTCTATATACGAGCACGGTCTTGATATATACGTGAGCGTCACGTGATCGCAACTGAGCCAATGGTGGTTCTCTCTGTCTCTCTCTCGTGCTTGCTGTGGAATTGTGGGTAATTACACCCTGTGCTTGGTGTTAGTGCGTGCGCGTAAAGCATTTTTTCTTTTCGTGTCCAAGTGGAGTGACTGTTCTTTAGTAACTGTACAAAAAAAAAAATTGCTGAAATTAATCTATTTAACGGTGATGCAACGTCACATTTCCGCGAAACCCTCAAAAGGAGGCAAAAGCAAGTGTCATTAGAGAGGTTCCTTGTTAAAGTCATGCAAAAAAAAAAAAAAAGATTTCAGTAAACAGAGACTTTGTCAGACAGCAGTGATTCTGTTAGCGTGTGTGTGTGTGTGTGTGTGTGTGTGTGTGTGCGCGCGCAAGAGAATGTTGCCCTACACAAGAACCCCACTCTCAATACCTCCTCAGTCTCGTCTCGCTCACATCAGCTATGATTTTTTTTCAAAGGTAAAGTGCAGGTTAATTTGTTTTATTTTCACTTTACATTTTGCATGGATTATTTTTATATTAATTGTTTTTTTTTTTTTAGCATTGTGGAACGAATCATCCGAGTCTCTGTTATTTCTTACAGGGAAATTCGCTTTGATGTACGAGTGCTTTGATGAACAAACACGCTTCCGGAACCAATTATGCTCGTAATCCAAGGTTTAACTGCCATTTAAAAAAAAAAAAACAGACAGCTTGTGAATACGCTAGATCATTTTTTGCGGTGTGATTGAACAGATGTTACGCGTGGGTGTTTGTGCGTGTGAGATGGGTTACCTGGCTCGTACTGGGTGTCTGATCCCAGAGGACAGGTTAGTATTAAGAGCCGTAGCTATAGACGCGGTTCGTTGAGGAATCTATGAAATATAATCATCATAAACGGATGCAAGTTCCACTCAGCACTGTGTTAATATCCTACGACATAAAAAAAAAAAATAAAAAAAAAAAATAATAAAAAAAACACGGTTCAGCCTTACTTTTGGAGGCTGTTCGATCTCGGGAAGGCGAATCCACGGGCCGTGGTCGTCTCTTGCCGGGCGTTGCTGAGGGGCAGGGCTCTCAGACGTCGGGTCCGAATTCTGCCGGACCAGCTCACGGGAGTGCAGCGGACGAGGCGTTGGGGTGGGGGAGGGGTCCTGGGTGGGGAAGGCGGACATGGTCTTAGTGGGCTGATCGCAGAGGGACTGGGAGCGCGGCACAGGCGCGGCATATGGCTTCAGAGGCACCAAGTGTGCCATCTGGAACTACGCCAAGCATCGTAAGGAATCGGGTCCAGGGAAAGTATTAGGTCCAGGAAAAGACAGAGCAGGGGTTCAAAACGCATGCAATGTTTGTTTGTTTGATTCAGAAGAGGAGGGGTTAGGAAAAGGACAGGGGAAAAGGGTGCACAATCCCAACCAGAATGAGGAAGAGATCCCCCCCCGTGGCGAGCGGAGGAGGGAGAGAGGAACAGAGGGAGAACCCAGGCGTAGGAGAGGGAAAAAACAGAAAGGAAAGAGAGAAGGATACAGTCACTGAAGGGAAACAGAGAGCAGAAGTGAAAGCAGAATCATTTTTGACAGGAGAGCTGATGGCCGCCTACAGTGACGACTCAAAACAGGCAAGACATTCCATGCTGAATCATAACCAACATCACGCAACTTAAAGCTACTTTAAATTTAACTGCCCACTGCCGTCAATACTGAATGCATTAAAAATCTAATTAATATATGATGATTAATAAACCAACACTAAACACGATGCAGACACATGCTTTATTTCAACGAACCTTGCCCTGGCCTCCTTGGGGTTCGACAGGTCTCTGCATAGGCGGGGTCTGTGCAGCCTGCACGCTTCCTGATTGGCTTACGGAGTCCGAGCGTGATTGGATGTTGGTATCGGAGACCGTGGTGCAGATTTTGGGCGAGCCCTGTCTGTTCAGTTTACTCCTCTCCTCCACCTGAAAGGGACAAAAACATGTTAGCTTTGATGTTAACACAGTTACAGTGTATTCTAAGGCTTTTAAGAGTCCATGTAAGTGTATTCAGTTGTCTGTATATAATACATATGTACAATATAAAAAAAGAAACTCTGTGGGCAGCATTATCATCGGCTTTTCTGTCAAAATGCGACAGAACAGTATTAGGGTTGGGTACCGAAACCCTACATACCCGTTATGTACTAGAACCAAATTAGATCTGAGAAAATGCATTTGAACGCAAAGTCGGAAAGCTCTCGTTATGTAAATTTAATTAATCTTTGTAGTAACAAGTCTGTACATGTTTTTTTCTGTTCCAACTTAAAAGCTGGGAATATGGGGGTGTCCGCGTGAATTAATTACACTTGCTCCGACGGCGGCAGGTAGCGTTAGCTTGCTAAGATAATCTCGCTGAAATTAAAATGCCCAAAACATTCTAAAGTGTGGCTGTATTTCAGAACGAAGGATTCCAACATTCCGCGACATGCAACAAATGTCTTTTAACAACGGTGTTCAAAACCTTAGTCAAAACTAATGAAACATGTGAGGACACATGGAACGAAGTTAAAAGCAGAGGGACGCCCCATGTTCAACAGCGTATGGACATCAGCTGGCAGTGTGGACGCCCCGGCACCGATCAGACCAAAGCGAGGAAAATCAGGAGAGGTGTCATTTTTCCAGATAAGACAAATAGGGTCAAATTTCTGCAAAAGGATTGCTGAAATTTAAAGCTGTTTTTGTATTTGAAGTTTTGTAGTGTAACATGAATCCCAATTACTTTGTTGTTATGGGTTACATAGTGTGTAAATTAGTTGTGTTTTTTGATCCATACACATTTTCTCACATTTCATACACACTTCCATATTTTCTCTTGATTCCATGAAGCTGCTTTGCAAAGATGACCATCGTTAAATGTGCTATACAAATAAAATTGTTGTTTTGTATCTATTTATATTTGCGTTTACTTTAAATATATTGTTAATGCATTTTTAATTAAAGGCAGTTCTTTAATGTTACCCAGCAATTCTTGTGATTTTCAGGTCAGGTCCCAGTACCATTTTAAAAGTAGGGATTCAGCAGAAACTGTAAAAGACTATCAATACACAGCCCTAAACAGTCAGCAGCCTTATTATCAAATTTTATGTCGTTACACTGAAGCAGTGTGAGGAGCGCCAGCGCACTCATTTTGCAGAAAATGGTGGCGCAAAGGTAAACCTCATGCTGAAAACAGGTCCATCAGGCCTAAGCTCAGGGCAACTGAAACCCCAAATCAGACTGTAGAGCGTCTACAGCGACTGCGCATACAACAATCAAGCATCAGGATCTGCACGCCATCGGCAAACCTCATGTAGATGGGCAGAGTAACCTCATGTTTAGGTATTAAAAAAAAAAAAAAAAAGTTTATGAATGAATCATGTTTTCATACACACAGCTGGAACGCTACAATCTGATTGACAGATTACTAGTTTCCATAGTAACGACGGACCCAGGGCTTTGCATTGAGGACCTCTCCATTCATAAATTAATTTAAAATGTTTGACTTAACTTTTCAGGATGCAAAATTGTGGAGGAATTTTGGATTTCTCAAACGGGTCGGCCGCGACGATGCCTTAAATTTATGCTGAAAAGTAGCTTTGTGTGACATCATAGTGTGGTGCTTTTTTTCACCAGCATCTGGGGCTTTTAACATAAAAATTCCCCTTTTTCTGTAAGTATACCCCTGTAAATGCATGTGCACTGCCTGCGGTCTTTCTGGTGCGCCCAGATGGTGATGGTGCAGGGTGCTTGGGCCCACTCATCGCTGCTTGCAATTATAATTCAACATTGGCACTGAAACTGGAGACTCCTTCCAACAGAGGTTTACTCCACTTTGGAGCTACTGTATACATATGTAGACGCTGTGTGTGTGTGTGTGTGTGTGTGTGTGTGTGTGTGTGTGTGTGTGTATGAACCTCTCTGGCCCAGGCTGGCTTGTTGTTATCCAGGTTCTTGCTGTAATGATAAAGCGGTTTCTTCTCCTGCTGTTGCTGTTGTTGTTGTTGCTGCTGCTGTTGTTGTTGTTGTTGTTGTTGTTGCAGGGAGACTAGGTAAGCGTGCTCCTGCTGCAGCTGCCTCTGCAGCCTCTCCGACTGCCTCTGCTCCTCCAGCTGCTTCCTCTTATACTCCTTTACACAGAAATTTAAAGATTAACAAAAAAGGCGTGATGGTTGTTTTTTCTTTCTTTTTTTAAACTATACGTATGAATAAACTTTAATTCTGAGTCTATATGTTCAGGCAGATTTGATGTGTATCACAAGCACACACACACAAATGACATCACACTACACACACAAGCAGGCAGGAGACAGGCACACACTGTCCTCTTCCAAAATTGCTGATGTGTCTCATCTACACCCGGACTGCGCTGCACATTTTAATGTAAGTGGGGTAAAAGTCTGCGCTCCCTCAGTACTCGTTCTAAAAAAAATCTATAATATAATCTCTAGAAAAAAGTTTTATTCTACATTTTTAACACAAGTTTTTTTTTTTCAAACTCAATACAATAATAAATCCAAATCTTTCCCACTATTCTCCAAGACCAAGACCCCTCCCCTCGTTCTTAGCACTAAGATGCAATCCGTTAGGAAACCGATATGAGACGCATCAAGCCTGGAGGAGAGGTGGGGAGAGAGAAGAAGTGGGAGCAGTGACAGTAAGAGAGAGAGAGAGAGAGAGAGAGAGAGAGAAGGGAGGGGAGGAAGTTATAGTTGAGGAGCATAGTTGTGTGTTGTGTTACCATAAGCAAGGCCTGCTCCTGAAGAAGCTGCTGCTGAAGGATTTCTAATTGTCTCTGCTCTTCCTCCAGCTTATGCCTTATAAACTCCTACAGAGAGTCAAAGAGAAAAAGAGTGGAGAGGAAGGAAAGAGAGAAAGGAGACAGAGTGGAAGGAAAATATTGGAAAAAGGCTCTTGGTGTGTGTGTTTAGAGCTCAGTGTGTATAGATATACCGTATGAGAGAGAGAAAGAGAGGGAGCATGAGCAAGCATGCATAACACTGAATCGGTCTCTAAACGCACTAATTCTTGCCGATTGGTCTTTTACGTCTCTGCCACTTTGCATTCTACTGAATGTGAGGGCCGCGCGCACGGCACTCGGCTCACCCACACACATACACACACACGAAATCAAAACTGCGCCGAGAGCCTGCTCCCATGGCAACCGGTTCACAGGGCTGCCTACGCCGCGCAGCGATTGGTGGAGGTGTGGCGCTGCTCGAGCGCTGAATGGCTACCTGCTCTCTCTCGGCCATCCTGCGGTCCTCCTCCCGCCTCATATCGTCGAGTCTCCGGTGAGGAGCCTTCTCCTGCTGCCTCACCATCTCGCGCTCCTTCCTCTGTTGCTGAGAGAGAAAACACACAGAGAAAGAAAGAGAGAAAGAGAGAGACTCTTTATGACTTTTAAACAAAGATATGAAATAATAAATGCTTTTCTGCCTATGTTGGTGTTTTTAAAAAAAAAATTAAGACCGATATAAATACAGAGAGAGAGACGTGAGAGAGAGAGACATGAGAGAGGGGTAGGTGACGGTGGGACCGATGAGTCACCTCGCTGCAGTGGTGGATCTCTCCCAGCTGCTCTACAGTGTGAATAAAATCCGTCCAAATCTGGCGTCATTTTCTACCTGTTATATCCTAATAACTATAATTACACATGAGCAACAGCCACAGACCGCTTCCCACACACACACACACCAGCACACACACACACCAGCACACACACACACCAGCTCCAACCTTACAGGCTGTTTATGCCGGGATTTAATCAAGCGAGCTACCAGATCAGACACTATCTGATACAGTATATTAATGAACGGACTTGAGGAAACGTTTTGTTGATTCGCTTTCAAGCTTCCTTTAGCTAAAGAGAGAGTGAGCGCATCCCTGGCGTTTAAAGCCAAGTACATGCCAGCTCCTTTAAAAAAAAAATAAATAAATAAATTTAAAAAAAATGAATAAAAAGTGTTTCCATCACCCCCTTTTCTTCTTCTTCTCCTCTCTAATCCCCTCCCCTCCTCTCCCTCCCGCTCGTTCTCGCACTGACGAAGACGAGAGATAAATATATCGACTAATGACGCTTATTGCATTACAGTCCCGTGGCTTCTGCCTTTTGTTGTGGTCGATTACTGGGCAGCCCCTTTAATGTCAATGCTCTTTTTCCCCCCCCTCTCTTTCTTTTAGCGTAAGAAAAAAAAAAAAAGACTTCTTCCTCTTTCCAGCTGCTTTATTCTACTGCAGCAAAAAAAAAAAAAAAAAAAAGGCGACTGTTCGTCGAATCAGTGTTATTTTATAATTAGACTGACACGACCTCAGGCTCACAATGTTCAGTGATTAGTTTACTAACACAATGTTCAGTGATTAGTTTACTAACAAGCTTCTCACTTCTCAGGAGGCACACTCAGAGCCTCAGCAACTCGCTCATAATTTTTTATTCAACATTTGTGCATAAAAAAAAAATCTTCTGAAAATTTTCTGGTGCTTGCCATGGCAGAACTTGCGGGCCTTTAATAATGACGGTCTACGGGATCAGTCCACAGCTTTACAATGATCCTGAGAGGCTGATTGGTTGGAGTTAAATGAGGCCACACCCACATGTCTCTATGTCAATGGGATCCACAGTTCCTAAGGAAGTTACCATAGCAGGGAATGCATGGTACCACTGCCTGTTTCTATTATATGTCAATGTGGGGCAAATTTAGGCAACTTTTGCGCGTCAGGGGTACAACTTATACCTGTTTGCGGGCCATGACACAGCTTGCGAGCAAATTTCTAAAAAAGTCTTGTTCTGCGCTAGAATACGTCAAAGTTGGTCTTAATGTTAAGTTTATGGGATTCTCCTTAAAAAAAAAAAAAAGTCATGGCAGCCCATTCCAGAATAAGCCACACAATTTGACACCTCGTTCATGGGTCTATGACAAACGGTACGGGACTAGTTACGTGCCAAAGTTTGTACAGAAGAAGAATTTATTTTAAAAGAAAGTAAAAATAAAAAATAAGGCTGCAAGATAAAAGAAAACAGGATTAGGAAAAAAACGGTTTGTGCTTTCGCCAGAGCTCCATCAGCTTCCCGTCATTTTTTCAGAGTCCACAAAGAACACCGAGTGCCTTTGCAGCGAGTCGTTGCTCTGATTGTTCCCGCTTCAACACCCGAGAGCTGTCTCTCTCTCTCTCTCTCTCTCTCTCTCTCCTAATGCTGTAAACTGTTCATCTCTCTCTCTTGGTCCTAATGATCCAAGATGCACTTCTTTACCACCAAGCCCAGCTTTCTGTGATATTCGGCATTCTCAATGCGATATGTAAAGCTGAGGGGTTCACTCACATCTGCAGCTCAGGAGAACAAAAAAAATCGAAATACCACGCATTTCTGTCTCCATTAGGCCGCATCAGACTGTCTCCTTCCAGCAAAAAAATGAAAGCCAGAGACAGACACACACACACACCCCCCTTAAGTAGCCTCACTATTTGAACATTCTTCAAATGCCAACCCTCCATCAGGTTAAATATAAATAAAAAGTAATAATAATAATAAGCTCAGCTTGTGTGTCTGTGCTAATTTAAACATTCTGAACCCCGAGTGCGATCCAGACAAAAACAACCTGTGCAGTGGACTTGTTCTGTAACACACACACACAATCAGACGCTGACAGAGGGAAGGAAACGCGCGCGCACACAGCACAAACACGAATACTACTGCGCACCGCTTTGCCCTCGTTAGTCATGGCTGAGTCACAGAAAGCGCCAGTCTCGTCCCTACACCAAAAAAAACATCTTCTCTATAAAGTCTGATAGTAAGTGTTGTGTACTGAGGCGTTCTCAGATAACCTTACTCGTATGAAGGTAAAACAGTAGCAAAACCCGAGAGCTTGCAAATTTGAATGTTAGAACTTGTAAAATTGATATTTGTATTTGTAAGTTGAAATTTATACTCACAGCTCTGATGTGAAAAGCTGCATCTATCGATTTGCACACATAGACAATACTCAGAACACCCGTGTTTTGAATTCGAAGTTGCAGATTAATAGTGACAAATGTGTAAAGTGTCATTCACATAAACAAAATGACAGGCACAATTGTGTACTACACATTTATCTTTGCGGTTTACTTAAGTTTCGCTGTGCAACCACAAGTCAGCACTCACAACCTCCCAGATCTGGCAGTACAACCTCAAATTTCAGCGCTCTGACTTTTGCTACTCATTTTGCGATATTCCTGTAGCAAAACTCACTTGTGCACTTGTAAACGCAAACTTGAGAGAGCAGAGTCGGGGCGGGGCTGGGTGGGAATGAAGTTATTTTATTGGTTGATGCCAACCACCCAAACGGCGCGAGCTGCTCTGTGTAGTCTGTGACGTAATCGCGCACAAAACGTCCCACTTCATTGGCTGTCTCCAACCAATTAAACGACATTGCTGCGCTTTTACTGGTATATAAAATCTAGTAAAACTAATGATATTTCATAAAAATATTTTCCAAGCGTTTAAAAACAAAATAGCTGATACATATGCATACAAATGTTTGCATTGTGGCTGGCGTTGTTCATTGGTGAGGCATCAACCAATAAAATGACTTCATTCCCACCCCAGCCCCGCCCCCGACTCTGCTCTCTCAAGTTCGCCAGAGAGTTTTGCTACAGGAATATCGCAAAATGAGCAGCAAAAGTCAGAGCGCTGGAATTTGAGGTTGTACTGCCAGATCTGAGAGGTTGTGAGTGCCGACTTGTGGTTGTACAGCAAAACTGAAATAAAGCGCAAAGATAAATGTGTAGTACACAATTGTGCCTGTCATTTTGTTTATGTGAATGACACTTTACACATTTGTCACTATTAATCTGCAACTTCGAATTCAAAACACAGGTGTTCTGAGCATTGTCCATGTGTGCAAATCGATAGATGCAGCTTTTTACAACAGAGCTGTGAGTATAAATTTCAACTTACAAATATTAATTTTACAAGTTCTCACATTCAAATTTGCAAGCTCTCGGGTTTTGCTACTGTTTTACCTTCATATACTCGAGCCTTATTTAAGTGTTTACATGAGACGCGTCTATGATATGTTTAAGTTAACCATTACCTCCTCGAGCCTCCGCCGCTGCTCCTTCTGCTCCTCTATACGTTTTTGGCGGTCATGAAGGAGCTGACGCTTGTGCTCTTCTGGGTCGCGCCGCTGCGCAGCCAGCTGGGCCTGCTGCCGCTTTAGCGCCTCCGAGCGCTCCTTATTCTCCTGCTGCAGCCGCAGGAAGTCCCGCCTCAGAGTCGACTCGCCTGGAACGTTCAGGATGGAGCTGCAGGGAACCAGAGAGAGAAAGAGAGAGAAGGAAAGGTGAGGCACTCAAAGTGGTAAGAGATATGTAGACCTATTTCATCCAGACGGTGAGCAACAACAAGTGATGAGACGTTCAGGATGATCTAGAGAGATGGAACGAGGAAAGACAGCGAACAGAGAAACGATGCAGCAGGCGTAGTATTTACGATCCGGCTGCACAGTTATTAAAAAAAAAAAAAAAAGGAAAAACATCTCCGAGCGTGCATGAGTAAAGCTTGATAGAACAAGTCAAAAAAAGAAAGTGAAAACGGCAAGGCCAGTGTTTGCTAGCGTTTTTTTCTTTTTCTTTTTTAAACGTGGTGTGGTCTCTGTATTTTTATTTACATTTTTAACATTAAAAGGAGTGTAAGTAAGCACTTATCAAAGCGGTAAAGAAAGCACGGCCTTTGTATCAGTCTCAGCAAAAAGGGGGGCGGCGATGCAGCTGGGAGGTGTGGCCATGCGTCTCTGTAAAAAGAGTGTAGCCGCTGTCCTTATAAAAGGGGTGTGGCCTCTGTATTTATGAGACTCAGTAAAATCGGTGTTTAATCTACGAGTCTGAAGTAAAAGGGGTGTGGCCTCTGTATTTATGAGTCTCAGTTAAAGAGGACTTTAGTGTTTATGGATCTCTAAAGTGGGTTAAATGGGTGTGGCCTCTATAAGTATTCTGTAAGGCCTCAGGTTCATTAAAAGGGGCGTGACTGCTGTTCGTCAGACCCACTACATAACCCATGCCCCCGCCCCCATTCTTATGTGTATCTGCCAAATGTAGGGGGCGTGGCTACTTTTCCCTCACAGTTCATCACCAACACTTTATCGAAATTCCACAAAGTACCATAATCCATCAAAGCAGCCCTAAATCTAATCCTATTATTGGCCGATTCATAATTTATCTTTTCATACATCATTTATCACTGCATCAAGAGCCATCACGGCAGGAGAGACTCGAATCCCTCGCGGGATGTGAAAGACTCAGCAGAGGAAGAAATGTGAATACTGCAGAAATGTGTAGTGATGCACATAGTTGGGTTTGTCTGGGTTTAATTATTTATTTTATCCCCCCTCCCCTTTTGTATCGACTGAAAAATTACCTGGACTCTCTTTCATCACCTCTGTTCTCATCTTCTTCGTCGCTGCCGCTGTACTCGTACTCCGTCTCCTCTGTGATAGACAAAGAGAGATGGAGATAGACAGATTGAGAGACTCAGACAATATAAAGGGAACATTCAGTGCTGTACACAACCGACCGTCTCTTCCCACTATGGCTCAGACATGCCACATTCCTGTTTGATCCGGACCACCAAAATTTACTTCCTATACAAATGAAAATTTACATTTGTACAATTAAAGCATGTATTTATTACATGCCTCCTGAACCTCTGCTTTCCCTAAACCATCTTCAGACATGCTGTGTGTGTTAAAGCATGGAGTGGATAGAAACTCAGTGGAGGGGGGGGGACAATGTGCAGCCTTCTCCCACACAGCACAGTGGTTCAAATCATAACGCACTGGGAATTGACAAGGACTAGAATAGCACATGAGACTAAAATATAACTCTGTCTCTTTATAGCTACATCAAATGTTGTGTAACATGCATGAAATAAACATACATGAGCTCCTGTTGTGGTTTATAAATCGCTATAAATCGTTAACTCTGGAGACTTCTTCCATAAATGCTAAATAAAACAATAGAAATTATTTCATTCATCAGTTTTATTTATGTCATTTTATTTAAACTAATGTTCTTTCATCTCATTCCATCCAAACGTTTAGACGAACAACCGCTGCTTGTTTGTGATTTATTGTCTTTCTGTGCGACTCTCCATGCCTTAAATTACCCCCCCCCCCCATGGGGATACATTTTTGTCTTTCTTTTTAATTGTAATTAATTCAATGACAAGGAAGAGCTTAAATTGAAATGAATTTTCTGACAAACAATTAAGAATTTAGAATGAAATTTCCTACACCACCTAAGACAGAAATAAAAGAGATATATGATAAAGTGCATCAAAAATCACACGAAGCGATAAAAAACTTAACCGATCGAGATCTGTGAAGTGCTTCAGGGAGCAGCAGTCATTAGCAGCACTAATGCGTCAACATATCTACTGCTTTTCATCTCAAGGAAGGAGGGAAAAAAAACAAAAAAACAAAAAAAAAAAACCACCACATCCTCTTGGAGGCACTAATTACAATACCGCATATCCCTGATTAGGAGCTCAAAGAGCATTAGCGTAGCATATTTATCAACCGGATTAAATCTTTACAGGAACAACACACATTCTCGTAGGCCTGCGGTAGTGTAGTGTAGTGTAGTGAAGTGTAGTGAAGTGTAGTGCAGTCGTGCCCTCTCCCTCACTGCAGCTTATTTATACACATCTATAACATGCGTGAATATAAATTTTTTATTATTTTTTTTTTTTTACCCTTTTCTCCACGCTTCTTGCGAGTGCGGTCAATGTGGTCTTTGAGCTGGATGCGGACCTGCCGCTCGGTCGGCTGATCGCGGATGAACGAGTGCTTCAGCAGCTGCTCGGTGGACGGGCGGCTCGGGTAGGTCTTCACCAGGCAGCCCTCGATAAAGTCTATGAACTTTTTGGACCTGAAAGAAAGAGCGAGATCTTGAGATGCAGCGTTTATATGTACTTCTAGGTGTTTTTTCTAGGGAATAAACTCGTTACAATTGGATATTTTTATTTAATGACTTTGTTTTGACTTTGTGGAATTGAATTGCAAATGGGTCACATCCCATATACAGTATCTCACAAAAGTAAGTACACCCCTCACATTTTTGTAAATATTTTATTATATCTTTTCAAGGGACAACGCTAAAGATATGAAACTCTGATAGAATGTAGAGTAATCAGTGTACAGCTTGTATAATGGTGTAAAGTTGATGTCCCCTCAAAATAACTTAACGCACAGCCATTAATGTCTGAACTGGTGGCAACAAAAGTAAGAACCACCCCAAAATGAAAATGCCCAATTAGCCATTTTCCCTTCCCGTTGTCATGTCCCTCGTTAGTGTTACAAGGTCTCAGGAGTCCTTGGGGAGCAGGGGTGTAAAATTTGGTGTTATCGCTCTCACACTCTCATACTGGTCACTAGATGTTAAACATGGCACCTCATGGCAAAGAATTCTCTGAGGATCTGAAAAAAAAGAATTATTGCTCTACACAAAGATGGCCTAGGCTTTAAGAAGATTGCTAACACCCTGAAACTGAGCTGCAACACGGTGGCTAAGACCATACAGCGGTTTAAAAGGACAGGTTCCACTCCGAACAGTCCCCGCCATGGTAAACCAAAGAAGTTGAGTGCACGTGCTTAACGTCATGTCCAGTGGTTGGCTTTTGAAAATAGACGTGTAAGTGCTGCCACATTGCTGCAGAGGTTGAAGGGATGGGGAGCCAGCCTGTCAGTGCTCAAACCATATGCCGCACACTGCATCAAATCGGTCTGCATGGCTGTCATCCCAGAAGAAATCCTCTTCTAAAGATGGTGCACAAGAAAGACCGCAAACAGTTTGCTGAAGACAAGCAGACTAAGGACATGGAATACTGGAACCACATCCTGTGGTCTGACGAGACCAAGATAAACTTATTTGGTTCAGATGGTGTCAAGCGTGTGTAGCGGCGACCAGGTGAGGAGTACAAAGACAGATGTGTCTTGCCTACAGTCAAGCATGGTGGTGGGAGTGTCATGGTTTGGGGCTGCATGAGGGCTGCCGGCACTGGGGAACTACAGTTCATTGAGGAAACCAAGAATGCCAACATGTGCTGTGCCATACTGAAGAAGAGCATGAACACCTGCCTTCGGAAACTGGGCCGTAGAGCAGTATTCCAACATGACAATGACCCCAAACACACTTCCAAGACAACCACTGCCTTGCTAAAGAAACTGAGGGTAAAGGTGCTGGACTGGCCAAGCATGTCTCCAGACCTAAACCCTATTGAGCATCTGTGGGGCATCCTCAAGCGAAAGGTGGAAAAGCGCAAGGTGTCTAACATCCACCAGCTTCGTGACATGATCAAGGAGGAGTGGAAGAGGATTCCTGTGGCAACCTGTGAAGCTCTAGTGAACTTCATGCCCAAGAGAGTTAAGGCAGTGCTGGAAAATAATGGTGGCCACACAAAATATTGACACTGGGCACAGTTTGAACATGTTGAGTTATTTTGAGGGGACATCAACTTTACACCATTATACAAGCTGTACACTGATTACTTTACATTCTATCAGAGTTTCACATCTTTAGCGTTGTCCCTTGAAAAGATGTAATAAAATATTTACCAAAATGTGAGGGGTGTACTCACTTTTGTGAGATACTGTATATATAAATTTAATTATTTATTTATGCCACATACATATTTATATACACCGAGTAATCTGTTGAATTTTTGGAATGAAAAAACTATTTTTTTTATGTTACTATACATTTCACGGAATGAAAGTGTAAGATTGCATTTATTAAGTAGATTTCAATTTCATACTCATAAGCTCATATTTAAAATAAATAATGTACAGCATCTGTTGAATTTTAGGATGAACCAATGATTTTTTTCAAGGTCAATAATTTTTTTATGATATAAAAGGTGTTTTCCATTTAAATTTGTTACAATGAAACAAACCCTATATGTTACCTCAAGCTCGACCAAATACACACATGAAAACCCCATTAAAATTTGTTCGGTAGTTTATACCTGATGCATGCACAAAAACAGAAAAACTAAAATTTCAAAAAACTATTAACATGATTTTCTTACGTCCCACAAATTATTATTTCACAAATATCTTCAATGTATAAACATGCCAACTTTACCGTTTCATTACATGTATACAGTGTAGATAAGTCATTTCCTAACAAATCTTCATTCCAGACAAAATTTCATTCATTCTTTTAGTATTTGGGATCAAGTTGGCTTAAGTCTTACTGTGCATCAAATCACACCAATACGCTGCCATGTGGAAAAACCAGAACCCGAGTCTGACATGTCACTGTATTTTTTTTATTTTTATAGTTGTATCGGGTTGAGCTTGGCCTAACTGGAGACCTGCTGTCTGCTCAAAAATACTTAAACTGACCGACTAAAGGCTCCTACCATCCCCAGAATAGCTTACCGTGAAAGAAGCCAAGAAGGCAAACAATGGGACACGGGCGCTGTAACAAACTTAATTTTAAGGGGAAAAAAAAGGGATAAAACAAGGGGGGAAAAAAAACCTGAGAACTAAAAATAAATAAGGAGAAGGAAGTATTGGCAGAGAGTTTGTCTTATGTAAGGCGTTTTCGCAAGATAAGTGCACAGGGGTGATGCAAGTGTACAGATAAGAGGTCTGGTGGGGAATATATGAAAAAAAAAAGGAAATTTAAAAAAAGGTATTAAATGTAAACAAGTGGACAAAAACAAGCATGCTGACCATTTCTTGGACTTGAGTTTTGGAGGAGGATTTCGCGGGATGAGGAAGAGGGCTCTCATAGGGTGCATATCGCACAGCGCTGCAGAGAAAGAGACAGACAAACTCATGAGCAAAATATACATCCAGGCATTTCGCCAAGGCAAACCTAAAAAAATATTTTAAAACTCTCCTCTAGTACACGAGGACTAAACAGGGAGAGAGAGAGATGGAGAGAATGTGACTAACTGTGGAGTTGCATAAGAGTGGCACACTGACCAGCACGTCCCGCCCCCACACACACAACTCCTAAGGCTGCTCCAAAAAACACAGCGCTACTTCAACACCCCCTCTCCCTCTCTTTACTCTAACATTTGATTTACACATTCACTGTAAAATCTGGCTGTCTATCAAATCACGACAACTAAAAGGTTTAAACTGTCCGCTTATTATTTATTGCTCTTCACCCCCCACCTTCCTCAGACTCGTTTATACCTTTAAACATGAGAAACGTCCTCAGGCTATAAACCAATTGTGTGGGTTTTTTTCCCCCCCGAACAGGTTAGACTAGGCGTGGCTCTCAGACATGCCCGAGTGTGTTTGGCCTGTTCGAACACACCTGATGCAGTTCCTAGAGAGCCAATGTGGCACACCAGGCCTAACAGATACGAGCGATCACTCTAACGGTCTGCATGTCCAACTTTACATTTATGTCATGAAATGCAAGTGTGTGTGTTGCTTACGGGGGGCGCCCTCTGCCATCTCTATCGCTGTGATTCCCAAAGACCAAATGTCGCTCTGTGAAGAAAAAAAGAAAAAGAAAAAAAAAGCACTGTTACACTACAGATATTGCTTATTTTCACTTATATGAATTAACAAGACACGCCACATGGAAAAGCATCATCATCATCATCGGCATCATCATCAAGGTTTAAAAAAAAAAAAAAAAAAAAAAACGCAGGTTCCTTGCAGAGGATGACAGCCTGTGTTGGACAGTGTTTTAAAGCAATGTTCAGACAGTATTCAGAAAAAAATAAACAACTCTGCCGTTCTTTTGACGAAAAAAAAAATCTATTAAAGGAAAGTCGTTTAAGGAAAAAAAAAAAACACGTCTCATCGTGTGACTAACTAAAGGATTGTGGTGGTATTTTGATTGTGTAAGAGTTCTCATTTTTTCCCCTTTAAATATCCTGTATGAGTCAAATTTAAAGAAGGCAGATCATCTACAAGTGTAATTAGTTATCATGCATAAATATTTAATTATCTTTTTAAATGCTGGTAAATGAGTGTGTGTATAAAAAGGATTAAATATTAAGGTAAAGATTCATTAGAAAAGGTTTAATGAGCAAAAACATTCATACATACAGTACTGTGCAAAAGTTTGGACCCCCCCCCCTTCATCTCTTCGTATTTTGCTTCACAAAAGCCAGACTTTCATTATTTTTAATGCAGTCTTGAAAAAAAAATTTTTTGGCTCTTTTTTTAACTTCAATCCTCGTACCTTTTCTGTTTTAGAAAAATGTTTTGTTTCTTATGCCACACAGTGACCTGAGTCATTCAAGCATTAAAAAAAAAAAAAAAACTTAATGAAATGAACTGGTGAGAACCAGGTGCAGATGATGACTGACGGACGATCAGGCCGGTGATTAGTTTACTGCTGATGCTGAGTGGTTCAAACAGACGAGAGGGGAAATGAGGTAAACAACTTTATTTAGGGCCCAAGCACTATGATATTAGCACCATGACAACGACATGGCTATTGCGTCATCGTCTTCACTGTGATATTGGTGATGTCTATAAATGCTTTTAGTGTGTGAAGGGCCTTTTTGTTTTTCTAATAATCCACCCAACAATACAGTACATATGAAACTCACACATTTAAAGCTGGTTTTAGAGCTGAACAACTTTCACATGACTGACTTCCCGTCGAGTAGAGCCCAGGTCAGGAAGTTATTTTGGTTCACACGCAATGGTTTAGCACAGATATCTTAAATGTGTTAAATGTCTGCAACCGCTGTGCCTGCTTTCTTTCTGGGAAACGATGGCGCAAGGTGCTTGGGCTCGCTTATCACTCAAAAAATAATAAAAAAATTTATATATATATATATATATATATATAATATATATATATATATATATATATATATATATAGGCACTTTGCAGCCTGTCTCAGCAAAACATTTTTGTTAAACAAAAATAAATAAACATGCTGCTACATACAGTCTAATGCAAAAATTTAGGCACCCTTAAAACCCAAAATTTCACAGTGCCACAATGATGTTTTTATTTTCTATATCTTTGTTCAATTTATGACACAAAAAGTAACTATGAATCAATGTTTGCTGAAAAAAATGTCTATTTTTTTCCATTTCCAAGAGATTGAAAAAAAAATCACCAAAATCTGTTAAAGGGGTGCCTAAACTTTTGCATAAGATTGTATGTAGAAACACTTATATCTTTTATTCACACACACTTTACCCTGTAGTCGTAGGTGGAGTCAGGGTTCTCGTCACAGGCAATGACCTCAGGGGCCATCCAGTAGGGCGTGCCGATGAAGGTGTTCCTTCTGCCTACGGTCCGGTCGAGCTGAGCGCTCACACCAAAGTCCACTAGAAGGACAGAGAGACGTTGGGGCTTTCAGTGTGACGATAAATGTTGTAACCTTGTAACAATGCTCAGAATAATGCTCTGAAGCTGAAGTGGCCAAACAGTAAAGGAATGATTTTATATATACAGTTTTTTTTTTAATTTTTTTTATTATTACTACTATTACTATTATTTCTCCTCCTTGTCGAATTTATTACTCCTCCTCTTTCTTCCCGGGAAAACAACAGTCAAGCGACTGTAACCAAGACAAAGCAATTTACCTCTTTAGACGCCAGCAAACAATTAAATAAATAAATAAATAACTAATCTGTAACCTCATTAAAGCTTATAATCACTTTGCCATCTCAAGGCTTCCTTCGCTTAGGAAAATGTCTGTTTCACATTGCTGCGATTCATATGAACGCATTGTGTGGCGCTGCTATTAACTGTTTATTTTGACATCATAGGTTTATTCATAAATATTATTTTCTTTACTGGTTAAGAGCTTGATGCAAAAGGAAGTGTAACTCGCGCTATGATGTTTTTTTTATATTCACGGCGGCAGAGCGGATAGTGAGTGCTGCTGCCTCAGAGCTGCAGGGTTCCTGGTTTGACCCTGAGCTGGCGTGTTCTCCTTCCAAAAACCATGTCAGTAGGTGTGCTGGCTTCATCTACTGCACCTAATGTGTTTGTGTGTTTTTGTGTGGTGTACTTCCAGAGTCAGACCATGGATAGCACGAGGTCGATCTGTGTCCATGACCAGGATGGAGGAGGAAAAATAGCCCACAGTCACTTTAAAAGTTTAACAGTCCTAATTTCGGTCACTTTTTTTTTTTTGTCTAAACAGTCCCAGCTCAATCATTTTTATTTCAATAACACTTAGCCCTTCGGTATCGATAAGTGTGTCACAGCGTGCCTATAAAAAGTCGGACCGCCTGCAGGAGTCTGTTATACTTTTCACTCCAACTCATTAATAAAGAGGTCGCACGTGTCCGAGACACACAGACACTATATATATATATATATATATATATATATATATATATATATATATATATATATATATATACACACAAACGCACAAACACAATGTCCGATTTGATCCCACTTACCGAGCTTGACCTCTGCGTTCTCAGTCAGGAGGACATTCTGGCCTTTGATGTCTCTGTGGATGACCTTGTGTGCATGGAGGTGCGACAGACCCTGAGAGAAAGACAGCAACGGCCACAGTGAGACAAAATGAGAAGAAAACACGCTCGTCTGCAGCCTGCGTGTGTGTTCGCCTCACCCTCAGAATCTCTCTGCAGATGTAAGCGATCCAGTCCTCCTTCAGAGAGTTTCCTTTAGTGTTCTTGACCAGGTCTGTTACCGAGCCGGCACCACAGAACTCCATCACCAGCTACACACACACACACACACACACACACACACACACACACACACAGAGCATGGTAAACATGACATACCATAAATGCAACAAACACACAATTTATTCTTTCTAATTATTAATGTAATCACTATAATATTTTTAATTTAATTCAATTCAATTTTATTTATAAAGCGCTTTTAACAATGATCATTGTCCCAAAGCAGCTTCACAAAAAAAAAAAAAAAAATTTTTTTTTTTTTTTAGAAAAGAAAAGAAAATATTTGGAAGTGTGTATGTGTGAGAAAAATGTGTCTAGATAATAATGAAATGAATGAATAATGAATGAAATGTCTCTGATGAGCAAGCCAAGGGTGACGGCGACAGTGGCAAGGAAAAACTCCCTGAGATGGCAATAGGAAGAAACCTTGAGAGGAACCAGACTCAACAGGGAACCCATCCTCATCTGGGTGATAACAGATAGAAATAACATCAAGTGTGCCCAGTGTAACATCAATTTTTATGCCCAGTGTAAAGTGACAAAGTTAGCAGAAGAACTCTGGTATATTCTCCAGCACACTCAGTAAAACCTAAACCTAACTTCTTACTTAAACAGTACTTGATGCACTCAACTGCAGTTCAGGACTGACATTCCTAGAGACAGTTTTGTACCTGAGCCACCAAAAATAAAAGTGGACTCCATATTAACTTTAACACCTCTCCTTATTCACAGTCAACCTCAAATTTGCGGCGGTTACATTCCTAGAGCACTCGCAAATTGTTAAAAATAAAAAAACATGGATTTTGGATGTGGTCAAAAAAAAAATTGCCTACAAATGCAATTTAGCACTTTACACAGTAGTATATACATAAATACATACGAGTTGTCCTTTGTTTTCCATCATTCTTTTTTCTTTTTATTTCTTCCTACACAAAACAACGCTGAAGCCATCCAAAATAAACAACAATCTCAAAGATCAAAGCTTATGATCTGTAAATCCTTCATAAGGGCTCTAATCTGAGATGCTGTTTGGTGTTAATTGGTGATTTTAAAATAACTTCTTTGCTGCAGCAAGTTGAGGAAAGTTTTGGTCTTGTTTTCCTGTTAAGGTCTTCATGAGAGCCAGTTTCATCATAGTGACTGATGGGTTTTACAAATGCACTTGACAATACTGTTCTTGCAAGAACTGGCCCAGAACAGGTGATTTTGATGTATTAAAATAACAACTTACGGTTTTATTGTTACATAAACACCTAATTCCATATGTTTTATTTTTATAGTTTTAAAATCCCCAGTGGTGTTGTAGAATGCAAAGAATAAAATCACTAAACAACAAACAAAGAAATTTAAGAGTGATCCCACATGTGTACAGTACATGTAACCAATAAGTGAATATTCATCTCCGTGTTTACAGCACAGCCAGGAATGAGTCTTTTTGGACTGGTATAAACCCAGGTTATTCATCATAACAGGTGATTAGTGACAGGAATCTTCAGTGAGGTGATGTCAGTCACTACATTCCACAATGCTTGGTTTCTAATGTGCATAAACACACTGCGCTGCCTTGTTTCACCGGTTATACGACGTCATACAGTACAATGAGGAGACCCTTAGACACGCAGAAACTCTGACTTGTTTTTATTTTTTGGTAATTCAGTACTTCTGAGCTATGATGCAGCTTAATTTCTCCCCTGATCTCTCACCCAGAGCTGGTCATCGTGCCCGGGCGGGCTCTTCTTGACGAAGGCGCCATAGTAGGTGGCGATGTTGCGGTGGTGACTGTACTTCTTCAGCATGTTGATCTCGGCCTTGATCTCCTCCTCTTCCTCCTCGGTGACGTCCATCACCTTTATAGCAGCCAGTTGTCCCGTCTTCACATGGCGCCCCTGAGAGGAGGGAGGGAAATAGATAAATAAATAGAGCGAGACGGAGAGATAAAGAGTGTGTGTGCAAATATAAAAAATAGCACAGAGCAGATGTGTGTAGTCTATTAATAGCTAGAGAAAGCCCCATATCGGATATCCAAGCGAGCCGGCGGCGACCTCTTCCTCACCTTGGCCTCCTGCATTCACACGCTCCAGTAATCCATGCCCCAGTTTACGTTACACCGGTGACTCCTCGGTCACCCCGCCATTCTGCACGCTCAGCACTAAAAACCTGGTTCAATCCAACAGCAACTGAAATAAGCACGCTATAACTCTGGAGCGAGTAGCAGTACGTTTTCAGGCTCCCGCTCCCTTTTTTTTCCTTCTCATCTTTCTCAACTACAGCAGATCTACAACAATCGCAGTAATCTGATATAAGCGCAGATATAAACACATCCATCAGACTAAAACCCTGACAGTATCTCTCATTTCATTTTGTCTCAGGGCAAAAAAAGAAAGAAAAAAAAGATGGTGTGAATGTGATTAGAAGCCTTTTTGTTTGTGTGTGTTTTCTACAGTTTTTTTATCTCAGATTACAAAAAAAGGCATGTGCTAATCTATAATCACCTAGTATATTTTCAACACCTTCATTCAAACTTCAATTTTATTTAATTTTTTTGCACAAATATTGATATTATCAGCTGTTATTTGCACAATGACTTTCTCGTCTATGGTGTTACTCACAAGAAAGGTTTACTGTTTTTTTTTATCCATCATGTCATTACCTTGCACTACTTCAATCCACCATTTCAGTATATCACAGTTGATTGCAATGGGTCATGTTTGTTTTGTTGCTGCTCCTGCTTTCACATTTCTAGTTTTATAGTGTAAATCTGGTTTGTCTTAGACGGTCAGCTCATTGGTTGTCCTAGTTAACGAGTTAGTTTCTGTTAATTTACGTTACATGTATGTAGCGCCTCGGTCCTGAAGAAAGGCCGTTTCGGCTGTTGCCTTTTCTGGGGTCGCCACAGCGTCTCATCATCTGCCTCCATCTAACCCCATCCTCTGCATCCTCTTCCTTCACATAAACATAAATCTCCTCTTTAGTCTTCCTCTAGACCTCCTGCCTGGCACTTTAAACCTCAACATCCTTCTACCCTATATGTTCACAATCTCACCCCTGAACACGTCCGAACAACCTCAATCTGGCCTCTCTGACTTTATCCCCAACACATGGGTCGTCTCTCTGATGGACTTCTTCTTGATCTCTGCTACCTTAGTACTTTTCTTCAGTGCCGCCGTCTCTAAGCCAACGTAGAGCACCGCTTGTCTCAACACTGGTCTTGAACACCTTTCCTTTCACTTATCACTCTTTTTATCACGCAACACAAAAGGTAAAGCTACGTAAAAAAAAAAAAATATATATATATATATATATATATATATATATATATATATATATATATATATATATATTCTTGGCTCACATGGTCTGCAGATTTATTCAAAAAAGCCTGACTGATGAGAAACAGTTCATTTAACCGTGTGCTGATTTTGTTTTTGGGTTGTTGGGCACTCTGTGGTGCCAGCTTTGACTCGGAACAGATAAGACATCTGTTTTGTATCGGGCACTTGAAATATAAACACACACACACATCTTTAAACAAAATAAAAATTAAGTGTAAAAATAAAAAAATAAATGTTTGGTTTTTTTTGCAAACCCTGTAGCTAGTTTCTGAACTGAGCTGAAGAATTCGCATAAATAAGTTGCAACG
Organism: Clarias gariepinus; assembly: GCF_024256425.1. Lineage (NCBI taxonomy): Eukaryota > Metazoa > Chordata > Actinopteri > Siluriformes > Clariidae > Clarias > Clarias gariepinus. The sequence goes on along the minus strand of NC_071123.1, from coordinate 18,403,783 downwards.
TGGAGCGTAAATACTTATGCTCCCAAGGCGTCCAGAATTCACGCCGCAGACTAAATGCGAGTCTGTCGAGCTTCACGAAATACAACGGGGACCTGGCGCTCCGTCACTCCCTCCTCCCTCCCTCCTTCACTAACTCACCCACGCATATGTTAAATAACACGACTGGAGCTTTCAATTCATCATGAATCCATCCTTCTCTCTTTTCATTTCTCTCCCTCCCTCTCTTCCTCCATCCATCCATCCATCTTCTCACCTTGTACACCTGCCCGTAGGTACCATTGCCCACGACTTCCACCAGCTCAAAGATTCCCGCTGGATCCTGGCACAGAGAGAGAGAGAGAGAGAGAGAGACACAAACAGAGTGAGAGGAGTGTTAACACACACACACGCACACAAAGTTATAAATACACTTTATCTCTGAGCTCTGTGCTGACTGACAGCCCCAAGGTCAGGAAACCAATCAGGAGAAAAGTGTGTGCAATTGTGTTTCACCTTGCCAAAATCTCCTGAAGTGTGAGTGAGTGAGCGTGTGTGTGTGTGTGTTACAGTACCAGTCTGGCACATTCACCTATCAGGAGTCGTTACATACTTCAGGGCAATGTGTGGTTACGTGAAACACAGCCAAACACTGAGAAAGGCACTTACACACAAACACACACACTTATTCAATATGGTACACTCGACACAACATTATCACGACATCTAGGAGCTGATATGGCTTGTACTGCAACTCTGTATCACAATTTTACACACAAAGTACATCAGCATTTCCAACACAACATACAGTATAATTTAATAAGATTAGATAAAATAAAACTTAATTAATCCCGGAGAAAATTCTTGTGCCAGAGACTGCTCCAAGAGTAAAAAATGCACGCAATGAAGTAATAAATATAATAAAATAAAATCCACATGCAACAATCAAACAAGGTAGAATGCAGCAACGGGTATCAATAGAGTAGCAGAAACCAGATACTAATAAAGACCTACGTAGCAGCAATGACGAGTAATATTGCACATGATACTGTATCACTAAATGATGTTACGTTGAATGATATCGCTCATGATGTTGAATCGCACACGCTTTGCAGGGAAACATCCTCGGTTTCACACGCCGATCAAGCTCTTCTTTGCGAAACCCAAGACGATTAACCCTTAAAAGGCAAAACTGCACAGACCCGTGCAGGCAAAGTAGCACCAAGTAAAAAAAAAAAAAAAAAAAAAAAAACAACAACTGCTTAAACAGAAGCTTATGTGGAAGTCCTATGGCAATTCAGCAGTACGTAGTTTTTTTTTTTTTTTTATCCACAGTTTATACTGTTTATATTTATTTACAGATATTTTATACAGATGTTTACTGTTACAGAATTTATGCCCCCCAGGGATAAATAAAGTTTTTTTAAATTCAATTGAATTTGTTGACAGGGGAGGCTTCAGACATCAAACAGTGCATTTGGCTTTTTTGATACGTCATGTAGAACCAAAATCATCATAACATTTAATTAATGTAAATGTTACTGCTATGGAAACGACTTCGTAAAAATGTAGAAGTCACAACATGTGCATATTATTAATATTATTGGTTACAGAAACAGCTGGCATGACTTTTGCTGAGTCATGTCTGTATAGTTGGTTAAAATGGAACAGAATTCAGCTTATTACAATGGGTAGGTTGTGCTGAACCTTTTTTATTACTCTACTGTATATAGCACAATCCTGAACCATACACACACAAGCACCGCAGTTTTACGCTGTAACCTTCACTCAGTCACTCGACTTCTCATCAGTATGATGGTGTACAGTAACAAGCAGTGCGTCTTTATTGTGCGAACCTACAGGGTCACCGATTCATTTAAGCAATGTCAGAGGAAACATAAGGATCAATATGGTGTTCCTGACGTATCCTCAAAGAGTGTCATTCAGCGGTTGGTACGCAAGCTGGAAACGACAGGATCATCGATCCCTTCTCATGGCAGGGGAACATAGAACACAGACAGCCGCGTTGAAATCACTTCTAGATGTAATGAATGTAATGAGAACGATTACACATGCGCCAGGATACCAGGATTCTGTAAGAGTTATTACAGAATATTAGGGGCCTCTTTCTGTACATTCTCTGGTTTTTAAGAGCTGCATGCTTTGACAAGGTGTCATCTCTGCACACCAAAGAGTGTTTAGTTTAACCACTATTAGTTTGCAATTCTAAACACATGGCAAATAATTCGCTAGGATTATAGAGGAACTGAAACATTTTACCACATAAAATACAAATGTACATAAGTTATATTTCAATAAAAATACCTTTTTTAGTCCCCTTTATACTAAAATGCAAACAAAACAGATTAACATCTTTCTGAATTGGGGGAAGAAAAAATATGTTAAGGTTAGTAAGAAAAACGAGCAGCACAAACAAAAACATTTCTAGCAGATGCAGCAAGAGGATAGGAGAGTGAATCGTGCGAGTGTGTGCGCGCAAACAAGGGCTAACAGAATTCAATTGGCCGTACATAGTCCCCGACTTATGCACATTTGAGTTACGAATTTTCTCAGATACGAACGGACCGTGGTTCTACGAACATTCGTAGATGTGAACAAATAGTGCAAGTAGGTCCTGTGTCAAAAAATAGACACTGCTGTGAAGCAGATACAAATATTTACAATATTTTAAGCGTGTAAGTAAATTTCTAAAATGTCTAAAGTCAGTTATATTGTATATTGCGTGTGGGGGGTGCGGAAAAAAATTATGGTCCGTTTTTTTTTTTTTTTTTTTAAACAGCAAAACAAATAATGTCTAAAATGCTCTGAGCTTTTTAAGGTCCACACCAAGCGACCTCAAACTGGTTTACACAGCAGTGTGATTCTATAACTGATTGGTGATGTTTACAAATTATACCGCGGACTGTATGGAATTTGTAGACTGCCGTTTATTCTCTAAACTAGTTGGGAGTGACCATGCCCACCAACTAGACATCAAAAGAAAGAAACCATCTATCACTTCAGTAGCAGTGCTTAACACCATATTAATATAAAATGTCAGTAGATAAATACTGTGCACGTCATAAAAAGTTTAAGAGTGAAGTGTAAATATAAAATAAACAGAAATGGGACAAAAAAAAAAAAAAAAAAAACCCTGAGAGACAGAAAGAGATTAGTCGAACGTGATGACGGCTTGCCAGCCTCTGACTTGCTGTGTGGGAAGATATGAGGATGGGGGGATGGGTGCTGTGGAGTAGACGTCTCAGGGGACGTGCCATCAAAAGCCTGGCGATCTTTAAGTGGCTCTTCAATCACAGGTTGCAGAGGTGGACAGGGGCTGAAGAGGTGCGAACTAATCTAAACACACGTTATGATTTGCCACAATGCTGTTAGATTTTAGCTGTAATTGCTACGTGTGAACGTTATCGGATGAAAATCTGCAATCAAACTTTCAGCTGAATCAAACTTCCTCACGCCATCTCGTTTAACCTTTAACACGCCTGAGACACAAGCACTTGAACAAAACAGCCTTGTCAGTTGTTGTGTCATTTCTCTTCCTTTTTTTTGTGCTTTTTAGGAAAGTCCAGGCTGTTGAGGTTTTGCTGAATCGACAAAAAGAAAAAGCGGGAAAAAATAGCAATCACTGCTACTCTCGGAACGTGGCACGAAACTCACGAGCTCGTTCTGCACAAATTGTCGTGCAAATGCTGCTTTATAACCGCGTAGGTGTCTTTCATTCAGTCCGTCCGTCCGTCCATCGGTCGTTGTCTCCTTCACTTCCTGTCTGTCTCCTTGTTTCTGTCCATCTCTTCTTATTTGCTTCTCTCTATCGGTCTGTCTATTTTAGTCCAAGTCTGTACATCTTGGTTCATAATTTTCTCTCTCTCTGTCTATCAGTGTGCATCCTTCACAACTCAGTATTAATAATCACATTCTGGTCACCTTTGATTCACAGCATGAGGACTGTAAACTCACTGTATCCTTGCACCGCATGATCAGACTAATATTATCTAGCCATTTCCAATTTTTTTTCCCCCCGTGCCAGACAGATGACCACCCACAGGACCCTAACGCACAATACTCAATCATCTCAGCATTCGGAATCCAATACATCAGTTTCAATTTCCACACGCATTTTGGGAACATCCTTAATCACCCATAACGATCAAGATCCCTCACTGGTTCCAGAGTTTTGACGACCGGGTGCTTATCACGGTCGGCTGTCCTCAAGACAGACACAGCGCCCGGTCGAGACTAGGGTTGGGTATCGTTTTTTTTTTTTTTTTTTTGATACCGGTGCCAAATCGATACTTTAAAAAAGCCACAAAATCATGGTGGAATGAAATACACTTTTATTGAACAAAAAATTTAAAAAAAAGTTTGCTTTAGTTAAATTAGCCTTTTTTGCAATAGTAAATGGGGTCACTGTTGTAGTACTACTAAAACTAGCTGTAAAGCGATAATTATAAACAGAATCCATGTTACATTAGTATTTTACAAATCGTTTGACCATTTGTTAGCATGAATGCAAGATTTGCACTTTGCAGTTAACATTACATTAGCCTACGACTAACTGGCTGCTGTCATCATGATCAGCAGACTCCTTTTTGCTACGGTTTATTCCGTGTGCCCTCAAATGTTTCATTAGATTTGACGCGTTTCCCCTTTTACACACAACTGCTGTAAAACATTTGCTGCACGTCACGGTGTCTAAATCCTTTCTTGTGAAATATAGCCACACTTTTGACTGTTTAGTTTTAGGCATTTTAACAAAAGTTGTATAATTTAGCAAGCTAAGATAGCGGTGGACCACCTGCTGCCGTTAGAGCAAGTGTAACGTTAGTTTCTGCATTCATGTGCATCTCGGATGGTCTCTCATTTCCTGATGATTTGTGCTTTTAATTTTTTAATCTAATCTAATAATAATCTACAAAATTAAAATGGATAGTAACATTACTGCAATAATGTTTTAGATTTGTATCATCAAAGCTTTCCGAAGTTCAAGATTTTTCTAATTAATTGAAATAATTTATTTTTCAGATCATTTCTGACATCCCATGAATGCAGTATTTTAAAATTTTTAAAATGTGTGTTGATGAATCTGATGCTTATTATAACTATGTCATTCAATCGACAGTTCAGGCATTTAAATGACACTGAAATGAGGCACGAAATTCGCGTTCTGTTTTGGTCTGGTACATACTGGTTATATAGGTACCGGTGCCGTATTGGCACCAGTTTTCGGTACCCAACCCTAGTCGAGACCCCAGCAGGGACAGAAATGAGATTAGGATAGGTCAGGTCGAGCCGGCCCAGACGGTGTGTGCGGACCGTGTGTTGATGTATCTTGTAACATTTCTGCGTGTACCAGCGAGTGGGCGATTCACAAGACAACCCATTAAACAAAGAGCTCAAGTGAATCATCACTCTTAACAGAGATCTCTCGCTCCGTCACCTCCCTCCCTCCCTCTCAGGATGAATTCCACACAAGCGGCCAGAAGAGTCGTGGCACGTAACTTGCTGTACCAGCTCACCGATACTCACCACTCAGAGTGAGTGGGGGGGGTAGAATAAAACACTGATTGCCATCTTCCATCTGCTTAAACTAACAATCGCTCCAAATGCTGAGATACAATTTCATCTCCACACCGTAACTCTAATTCCACACTGTGACTCCTCATCGTCCCTGCAGCTTATTAGCTAAGTGTTTGTTTACGTTTAATAAACGGCTTCACAGGGATGCTGTGTCTTTAATGGTAATCTGCTGTTAATCTTAAACTCTTCGAATATGTCTAATCAGCACCAAACGGCTCAGCGATGTCACGAATAAGCAAAGTTACCTGATAGTCACTTTTCAACTTGATTTTAAAACTATGGTTGATACTGATAGCTATCAAAGTTGGATGTCTCAGCATGTCCCCCCCTATTTTTCTACCTTAAGACTGCATATGCAGCATTGGGAGCAATTATATTTGCAGTACAAATAGGTGTGTTTGTGTCACTCTGAAATTATGTCATGAAACTCTAGGTGGCTTTAAAATTTCTACGAGTCTCATCACCACTGCCTGGTGTTTGTTTTGTTTTTTTGGCTCAATGGTCTGCAGTCCGCGTGGTATTATGGTCTGCATCGCATTGCATGTGGCATAGGGTACATCGAGGGTACACAGCTTTATGGGACATATGGCGTACTTGATGCTGAAGCATAACTCCGGCTTTTGTGTCGCTTCAAATGAAACACCCTCCAAAGCAAGAGATGATACCATCATTAATCTGTAAAAAGTGTAAAGCATGACAAGATAATGGAAAGTGCACACCTGGTGCTTTTTTTTTACACAATGTATATCAGATTGAGCGGGAGAAAGAAAAAAAAAAAAAAAAAAAAACATCCAATTGACACTTGTTTCAGATTTCTATGTCGTGTGACATTTGTTAGGAGAGATAAAAGAAGCCTGCTGCTTTGGTGAATGTTGGTTTATAACGGCAAACATAGTTCATGTCTCTTTCTAAAAGGAAGGTTGAGTCTAAAAAAACATGCTGAAGTTTCGTGTTTATTGTTGAAACGAAGAGCTTTGAGCTGTCACTACTAGAGCGCTCGTTTAAAAAAAAAAAAAAAAAAACTTCCAAATCAGGGTAACAACTAAATCCAACCTTAGTTTTTCAAGTTATGATAATTTGTTTTAAGGTTCAACATAATCACAATATTACAGAATCACAATATTAATCAAATAGGCACCATGGTATTGTGATAATTTCTCATCAGGAGGTGACAGTCAAAACAATATCATGATACCTCTGTGACAATTTAATTAAAATTTCAATTTTATAAATATTTCGATTCAATATTAGATTTCTCCTTGATTTTGTTCCAAATTTAAACTCTTTAGTTTTCTCACTTAAAAATCAAGAGCAGCATTTAAGCAATACAAACTAACTTTAAATACAAAAGTTCAACATTTAACTTCAAGTTAAATGAGGCAAAAAGTAAGCCTCATTTTTACTGAGCACGTATTTCAGTCATCCACCATTATTATTTTTTCCAAACATACACCATGGAATAAAAATGTTTAAATAGTTCAGTGTGCAGGATTATCAAAAAATTATCATGTTTTACCTCCTCAAATGCCTCAAAAGTCTCCAAACTCAACTTGACAGTGTCTGAAGTAATTCTCACTGTGTTTTGAGACTGGTGTTAGCGTGTAAGAAAAAGGTAGATGGAAGGCTTTTATAAGTCGTGGGATTTTTGAAGATCAAATCGATTATTAATCTTAATAGCAGCCAATTATATAGACAGTTCACCCAGGAGTGCTGGGTGATTCATGAGTACACTGTAAAACTTCTTAGCTAACAAAGTGTCAGTTGGTAAGTGTTCAGGGCACCAAGAAACATCAATGATTTCTATTCAGGACAGATCGCTTCGCTATAGCAAAAAGTTCAGGACTGTGGGAAAGCCGCCTTTCACCATAAGAGCAGCTGAGGCTCGAGGGTCCAAGACTGACCTCCTGTTAGTCCTGGTATTTAAACCGAGTTGCTGGAGTCGTAAATTTAACAGCGAAGCTGCCGCCGCTGCTAAACAACGGTGCCCGCTGATGGTAAGTAACGGTGGAGTCTGGGTCGAAGCGTGTAGGTGGTTTTCCCTAGAGCTCCTGCACTTTCGGTTTACATGCAAAATCCCTAGTCTGACCTAGAAAAACAAAGTTTCCATTGTTGACAAGGAAACAAACAGCCAAAGGCTCTTTATGTCAGACTCTGCTTTCATGTCACGTGTTCATGCGGGTTCAGACGATCCCAGTCTCTACAAGGGAAGCATCGAGGTGCTCGTATGAACTTCAAGACAATTCATTAACCACCTGACACCTGATCACTTATATTAAATTACAACTAAAACTCAGACGGTAAAATAGTATACATGTAGGTACAGATCACAAAACCGACAGCAGTGTGCTTTCTATAAGCGCACCACGAACGTGTACAGACATGTACGTTTTATTTATTTATCTCAGAGAATGCGTTATACTTCCTGACATACACGCATTATCATGTCTGTTGCTGTATTAGGACTGTTAAAGCAACAGTTAACGTGTGAAGATTTTGGTCCACCGGGAAAACTATCATTTCAGGATTCAGGGGTCTTATTTCAACTCGCTGTGTTTAACAACAACAGGGCTTAAAATGATATGATTATTCTAAACGTGCATGTACAGAGTCAGACACTCCTTCTACTGAAAGCTTATCCTTCGTTCAGACAACAGCTGCGTGTGTTTGTGTGCGTGTGTGCTGGGGGGTCATTCTACCCTGGAAGAAACAGTAAGACAGATCCATGTAGATATATAAGGGCCACAAGAATCACAGCTCTGAATATCGGATGCTAATCCGAAACTGACGCCCTCACAGTAACCGAGTGTCAGTATGATACTGGTGCAGCACTTATAGACAATTTACACACACATGATCATGGCCCAAACACAGGCAGATGGACGATCAGCCAGTCAGCTAAATAGGTCACGCATTTCAGTTACAGTCACGGTGCGCTCATCAGGAAAAAATTACAACCAGTCAGCCTCCATGAACACTTTGTCCAGACACACACACACACACACCACCAAACTACAGTGTGTGACACTGCACAGCGCACTCACAGTATACACACACACACAAGGAAGAAAAGCCCTTCTGTTAGTGCTCACACACACACATACACCATAACTGACTGACGGGTGGAGCTTTTTTGGAAGCAGCGACACTAGACGCTGCTGCAGGATCTAAATGATGCTGAAGTGGATCAGATGTGGATCGTTCTGCTAAATCAAAACATCCAATCACTGATCCAGCAAAAACAGGACTTAACACAGTTATACATAGCCTTCATAACCACTGACAGGTGTGAGTAGGGATGATCATAAAGAACCATGGGTAAATAGGTAAGCTCATAAAGCACAAGCACAACTCAGGGCTGTTCATAGCGAGGCATAGGCGCCTCAGGGCTGTTCATAGCGAGGCATAGGCGCCTCAGGGCTGTTCATAGCGAGGCATAGGCGCCTCAGGGCTGTTCATAGCGAGGCATAGGCGCCTCAGGGCTGTTCATAGCGAGGCATAGGCGCCTCAGGGCTGTTCACAAGCGTCTTATGGCTGTTCATAACAAACTAACAAAGTACTCAGTGCAACAAATAAAACGTGCTTGTAGCTGTTCACAGCAAAGTACAAGAACTTCATGGCTGTTTATAACAAGGCTGATCGTAGCAAAGCACAAGTGCCTAATGGCAGATCATAGCAAAGTTCAAGTGCTCATGACTGGCTACAGTGAAGCACAAGTGCCTCATAGCTGTTCATAACGAATGGATAAATGCCTCATGGCTTTTTATAAATACAAGTGCTCACGGCTGTGCATAATAAAGCACAAGTGACTCATGGCTGTTCATAGAATAGTTCGAGTGCTCATGACTAATTGCAGGGAAGCACAAGTGCCTGCCTCATGGCTGTTTATAGCAAAAAAAACAAGTACTCATGGCTGTTCATAACAAATGAATACTGCCTAACGGCTGTATATGACAGGGCACAAGGATGTACAGTACATAAGGAAGCATTAAACGTCTCGTGGCTGTTCATCACGAATCCAGGAGCTCATTTCTGTTCATCATGAATTACAGGTGCACAAGTGCCTCACGGCATCACAGACCATTATGAAACACAAACATCGCTCACGTCTGATCATAAGGAAGCACATGTAGCAATGCACAGGCCCAGTTACACCAAACCACAGGCCCTGATCAACGACAAACCTCACCTGCAGGACAGAGATACAGATCAACCACAGAGCGAACAGGTTTCCTGATGGGGGTGTCAGAACAAACACAACCTAAACCTGTGTGTGTGTGTGTGTGTGTGTGTGTGTGTGTCAGTGTCTCTCAGTCCCTGTAACTGGGATTATTACACTGTAATGTTATCATCATCATCATTAATACACAGATTTATTTACACAGATGTGACTCTAACAGCGTCTCTCACCCTCAGGGCTGCCAGGTCGATCTCATCCAGGCTCCGTGTAGGTGCGTTTTCCGACATTTTCTCCAAGTTGTGTGTGTGTGTGAGAGAGAAAAAGAGATATACCGTGAAAAAAAAATGCGTTTTAGAGAAACTTCTCAGGTCCCATTAGAGTCTGCGGCTGCTAATGTGAGGCTGCGCAATGCTAGCTGTGTCAGGGGGAAATAACGTTAAAAATATTCCTGTGAGACTACTGTAACTGACAACGACATGTGCGCGCGCGTGTGTGTGTGTGTGTGAGAAAACAAAAAAGAAAATGAATAAGGAGCGTTGTTTATAACAGGCCCGCTCCCACACACGGTTTTGTGTGTTTGTTGCGAACGCGACTAAAAGCGTTAGCACTGTGGCTAATTCCCTCAGATTGCGTCGCAGCGCGCGCGGAGCTCGAGGCGCCGCTCGTGCCGAGTCACAGCTCCGATATTACCGATACTATCGATCAGCGCGAGCTCCCGCCTGACGCTCATGATTCCACAACGTCATTATTATTATCTTTTGTCGTTTTTTCCCCTCTCCTCAGAGTCGTCCAGGAGAGAAGTGGTGCAGCAGGCTAGCTGAGCTAATATTAATAAAAATAATAAACATCAGTTCGGGCTCCGCATCACATCCGCGTACTCTCCAAAAAAGAAAAAAAAAAGAAACACAGAGCACGAGCGGTCTTCTAATCACATCACGGGCACGTTCACGTCGTCCGGCAGACTCGTTACGAGTGGATCAACGAGGAAGGAAAACACAAAAAATCACGTCGCATCGGAAAAGCAGCAGGAGTGTTTATGTGGAGTTAATCCGGGCCGCCGTGCAAAAAAAAAACTTTCACTCCTTCCGTCAGTCGATGAGGGCGAGTGCGCGCACGCATGCGCGCACACGCAGGCATACACACGCGTGCGCGCGCACCCTCGAGTCAGAGGCTGGGAGTCGATTCCAAAAGAAATGAATCGATTCTGTGAATCAAGGAAACTTCTCAAAGAAAAAAACATGTAGAATTTAACAACAAAAAAATAGTCATCGACCTAGAAGCACACGACACACACACACTTTTTGTAAACATTCATTCAATCATCTTTTATACTGCTTTATCCAGTATACTGGGGGGCCGGAGCCCATGAGGTGGGGTACAACATGGACAGGGTGCTGGTCTATCACAGGGCACACACACACACACACAGACAGAGGTTGATAACACCAATTAACTAAGGTTGTAGGAGGACACCCACCAAACACTGGGAGAACATGCACACACACACACACTGACCCTGAGATGGGAATCGAACACGGACCCTGAAGGTGCTAGGCGACAGTGCTAACCAAGTTTTTGTCAAGATTAATTAATTTATTAATTTATTCATCTGCTTATTCTGTACACAGGGTCGAGGGAGACATGGTTGGGGGGGGTAGGGGGGGGTAATCCAACCCTACTTGCACTGGAGGTGTGAGGCGACAGTGCTAACCAACTTTCTCTTAACATGTAGTTTCTAAAATACAATCGTACATAATTAGGCAAGGATTTTCAGCTCAACCTGTAGTTCAGGGGTTCCAAACCTGGTCCAGCATGGGCACAAAGCCATCTCCATGAAAGCATGGTTGGGCAAGGTTCGGGTGGAAGAGGCTGAGTGTTCTACGCAGACCTCAAACGCACTAAACAGTTTTGTGATAATCGGTAATGGGATATTTAAAAAACATATGTGGTCTGGGCAACTTGTCATTTATACTAGTAATCGACAGTACTGACAAGCACTTAATTAATATTAAGAATTAACATGTTTTTTCTCAGGGTTGGAGGGTCTCCCAGTAGGCTGTAGGTGCAGATGTGTGTTATAACCTGTGATGTTCCTGACTTGAGCCTAGTGTATACCCTGCAGCCCTAATCAGAATACAACAGTTACTTAAGACAAATCAATTAATACAGTATTAGTAATAATTCCACGCTGCTTAGTGATTTACCATTGTTATAACTGAAAATTAAGATTCTTTTAAATAATTTCCCCAAATTGACTGTGAGGAACTGATTCCTAGATTCTGCATCATAATTTTGAAGATTTGATTCTTAGAATCGACTTCACTGATCAGCAAGAGCTGAAACTTGACTCGGAGTCGACTGCTAAAATTCTGGACACGGACGGACCTTGCGCTCGTGCACGCACCATGTGACGTGCACACGAAGAGGGGAAAAAAAAAACAAAAACAAACAGGAAAAATTACAAACTTGTGCACTTTAAGTCAATAGGCTTGTTATGACAAGAAATGTCCGTTGCTTAAAAAAAAAAATCAGGAAACAATAAATTTGACATGGCTAAGATTTCACCATTTGTACTCTTGTAGACTTACTACCTGATCAGCTTGTGTATTTAACCACAAGTACAGCTAGGCTAAATTCATAAAAAAAAAAATCATATACTTCATGTATGTTGTGCATCAAGCATAAATTCCAGTAAACAAAAAGACAATAAGACACATGGTGTCTTAGTGGTTAGCATTTTAAGGGTTCGAGTGGTCTGTGTGTGTGGAGTCTCCATGTATTCCCAGTGCTCGGTGGCTAAACCGGGTTGCTCTGCAGTCCAAAAGCATGTTGTGTGGGCTGACTGGTGCATCCAAATTGCCTGTAGTGTATAACCGGGTTTCTCAAACCTTGCGAAGAGTTAGCACTCCATCCGGTTTGTCCACCAAATTTAAGCCAAAAGTTCCCTGTTATAGGCTCCAGGCTACACAGGATAAGCTCTATAGACAATGGCAAAAGTTTAAAGGTGCAGTTTGAAACATCTTAAGATTCCCATAATCATTCTATATTTTCACAATCCTTTCCAAAGATATGATTCATACCATCGTCATATAAATAATAGCTCTAGTTACTTCAATTCGTGCTTCTGTTTAAAACATTTCTGTCTCAGAAATGAGTTCTTTTACCGAGTTCACTCAGGACAAAAAGAAGGAGTAGGTTAATTGCTGGCTTGTCAATGCCTATGCTTTCTTTGTAATTGTAATTTCACCTTACAGAAAGACAAACACCTTCTTTAAAACGTCAACCCCAATCAAAAAACAAAGTTATGTGAGATTTGCACAGAGGTGGCAGCAGTACTCGAACTCGATACTCAAGTAAAAGTACAAGTACTGTACCTGCCTAAAAATGTACCAAATATGTAGAAGTAACACAAATATGTCTCATATGTCTAAAATGCACTATCACAAAGATTTCAGATTTTTTATAGACATCTAAGATATATGGAGTAGAAGTACATGTTTTTCATCAAACAAAAGTAGAAGTAAGTAGAAGTAAAAAGTACACACATATGCATAAAAAAATACATAAGTACAGTAATGAACTGCAGTGGATTTGCATTCACAACACAAAACTAGACGACACAAAGACTTTAGGAAAATTTCTAGTTTATTTTGGACATTTTGCTGGGCTCGCAGCAGCTGGTCTGTCGCTCAGTTAGATAGTAAGATTGCAAGCCACAAAAATATATATATTTAAATTTATATATCAGCACATACAAACAGAACATCAGTACTGTATTATGTATTAGTGAAGTGCAAAGTATTAGTGAGAACCCTTTATTAGAATCTGAATAGAGTTTTGCTAAAGTGTCTACCATTTAGGAAAAAGAAAAAACACTGTATACAAAAATATACCACAGTTAAAGTTCATTAAAAAAGAAAAAATGAGATAGTGATCTTTAGGTCGAGTTTACAGGTATTGCACTAACCAGCTACGTTTAAAAGTGACAGACGAAACTGATGATCAGTGATACAAAATAAACATCGTCTGGAATGTAGCAGAGGAAGTCTGCATGAACCGAAACCTCTGTTAGAGAAAGGGATGAAGAACTGGAATGTCAGAAATATTTGCATACGCGTCCGTCTTGGTGTGTTATTTTTCGGGTACAGTAGTGTGCATATTCCACCAGAGGGCTGTTCATCATGGTGCCGCTGGTTTTCCAGATGTGTGGTCGACACACAGTTTAGTATATAAGCAAACTCAGCTACATCACCCGAGTTTACTGGTTCATGCGAACGTTATCTTTTAAACCTTTAAACTTTAACCTGTCTAAACGGTTCCCAATATATATATGACGACTGACAATCAGGAGCTATCGAAAGACTTCAAGTACCGCAAGACGGTTAAAATGTGTAAAACCAAAACAACAAGGGCCGTTCAAGTCAAACCGGGATATACACTAACTCACTCGCTCACCGTCTATACTGCTTTATCCTGTATTCAGGGTCGTGGGGGGAGGGGGCTTCCTGGAGACTTATCCCAGGAGACTTAGGACACCAGGAGGGGTACACCCTGGGCTGGGTGCCAATCCATGGACACACAGGACACACATGCACTCACTCACACACCCATTCACACACTACGGGCAATTTTGATAACGCCAATTAGCCTAGCCTGCATATCATTGGACTGCGGGAGGAAACCAGAGTACCCAGAGGAAACCCACCTAGCACGGGGAGAACATGCAAACTCCACGCACACAGAGATGGGAATAGACCCTGGCTGGGAATCTAACCCGGACCCAGTGTGTTTGAGGGGTTGAGAATGCCTGATCCTTGAAAAAAAATAATAAATTGAGGGATAACTTGGCGCTAACTTGCAGGAGAGACATGGGAACTGTACACACACTTTAACACGATTGGTGCATTGAAGGCGGAGTTCCTGGGAGGCCGGCGTTTTCGATCAGAGAAAAACTTTCTACCTTGATGGTTGAAACGTTGGGATAAGTGCATTAGTATAGCAGGGGTTTATATCCTACTGTCATATCTGTGTTCCGCACAATTTAAAGTCCCGGCTTGACTTGAACGCCTCTCAGTTAGATGTTTACCTGTTAGTATTATCCGCTTTCATTGTTTACTGCGATACACTATTTGATACAAATACAGTTTAGTACAGTAGTACTTCTTCTTCAAGTGTTTAAATCGATATCTTGGTATTTATGAACGACACACCTCATCTGTAGTGTGTGTGTGTGTGTGTGTGTGTGTGTGTGAGTATCATTATCAAGAAAAAGGCTTTCTAGAGTTTCAGGAAACCCTTTTGTCATCTCTTTTCCGCGGACGGTTAGACGTTACAGTACGTTCGGAGACGATGATGACGGATGGTCCTATCTAACATGGGGAGAAAGTCCATTACGGGATTTCGATAAGAGGTTTGAACGAGCTACTGCACATGCACTTCTTTCTCTTGGCGCTCCTCTCTCTCTTTTTTTTTTTTTTCCTGTTTAGTTCCTCCGAACAATCATGAAGTTTGAAAACGACTGTATTACATAACCATAACTCCCAAAGGGGGGGAGGGATATTATTGCAGGGCTTAGACACATCTTCACTTCCCCTGCGCACCCTTTAAACAATCCCTCCATCTCTCCCTCTCTCTCTCTCCTCTCAATCACCATTTTAAAACCATTTAAAACCTATTCCCTCCTTGCTGCATCCCCCCTCTGTTACAGTATTCATCCACACTTCCTCTATCATTTCCTCTCTCTCTCTTCCTCGCAGTCAGCTCTTTTTTACCTGTCACCATAACAACCGTCGTGCAGATTCGCCGGCATCGCACTGAGAGGTGTAGCACTTCAGAGAAAGAGAGAGAGAGAGAGAGAGAGAGAGAATAGAGATATGGGAAAAGAGGTTGAGAAAGTGGTGCAGTCCGCCTACACGGCGCAGCAACACAAAATGTACGCTCTGTTCTGATCACTTCGTCCATAAACACTCATCTCTCTCTTTCTCTCTCTCTCTCTCTCACACACACACTCACACACACCGCCATTTTACACATCTACAGCAGCCCGGCTGTCTCCAGCTTCCAGCGAGCCATTTTGAACGAAATCCTCTGCGGGAGAGCGCGCACTTCCTCTCGCTCCCGCGGAGAGACATGAGTCACTACACTTCAATTCAGTTCAGCTAATCACTTTCCGCGGCGTTACCGCAGACAGGAAACGCTCTGCTTCACTACAGGCCAGTCCAGATTAGCGTCCGTTTGTTTGTTTTGAGTCGGCGTTAGGTCCACACGTCCAGAGGAACCATCCTCTCTTTGCTGCCGGCGGGAGGAAGCAGGTTCTCCTCGCACAGGAAGTGCAGCGGGAAGTGGACCAGGATTCCGCGGATGGCGCGCAGCTCCTCGCCGGCCTTCTCCGGGTCGGTCTGCGCCAGCGCGGCCGTGCCCACGTGCGTCTGCAGCTCGCGCAGGTTACGGATCGAATCGTACGGAAGGCACCGGAAAACCTGCAGGGGACAGAGGAGGAAGAGGAAGAGGAAGAGGCGGAGTTAGAGAGGAAACCGACCTGCGGACGCGGAACAGCCGTCCAGACTCGTACTCACCGTTTCGTAGATGGAAGCATTCGATCGGGCGATCTTGTTCCACACCTCGGAGAAGAAGTGATCGCTGACCGGATCGTCGATGTCTATCGAGGGGTCCGAATCGGCCCCCAGCAGAACCCTGGACGGAGAGAGAGGGAGAAATAATAAGAGACAGGAAACAGAGAGAGAGAGAGAGCAAGAACGAGAAGAGAGAGAGAAAACAGTGAGCAAAAGAGAGAAAGAGAGGAGAAGTGTGAGAGAGAAACATAAATAAAAAAGAGAAAAGAAAGAAAGAGAAACATAAATTATTATTATTATTTTAACTATTATCATCATCATCACCATCATGTATATGTTTTTTCTCCTTTCCTTATTTCTTTATTCCCGAGAGTAACTTTATCCTTGACTAAAATTTTTTTTACATGAATGAATTTATTCTTATTTTTTCTATACTGTTGTTTTTTTTTTAACTACTGTTATTTTCTTGTCACTTCTCTATCGCTAAGCTTTGGCGATACAGACATAAATATTTGTCCTGCCAATAAAACACCTTCGAATCTGGAATCTTGAAAAAAAGAGAGAGAGAGGAAAAGTGGGAGAGAAAAATAAATAAGAGAGTGAGGGAGAGACAGCAACAGTGCAAGAGAGAAAGGAAAAAGAACAGAAGAGATGAGAGAAGAAGAACAAGGGAGAGAGAGAGAGAGAGAGAGAGAGAGAGGGAGAAAAGGGAGACAAGAAAGAGAAACAGAGCAAAGGAGAAAAGCAGGGAGAAACAAACTTAAAAAGAGGAAGAGAGAGATCATGTTCCAGAGAACAGAGACACACAAGCAGCAGATAAGAGGAAAAGAGAGAGAGAGACAGAGAGAGTGAGAGAGAGTGAGAGAGAGAGTGAGAGACTAAGAAAGAGGGACAGAAAGAGACTGAGAGAGAGTGAGAGGGAGAGAGACAGACAGAATGTGTGTGTGTGTGTGTGTGTGTGTGTGTGTGTGTGTGTGAGAGAGAGAGAGAGAGAGAGAATATAACTTTGGAAAACACGCTCCGTGTCTCTCATCCTGTCCTCACTCATCTCTATCCGGATGTTGTTGAAGTGATGACGCTCTACACCCTGTAAACTTCCAGAGCGACTGGAAACCCTGAGCTAGTGACAGGAGAGGCGCTTCAAATAAATCACCGGCTGTGTTCCCTTCAGAACAGGAGAAGAGGAAGTGCGCAGGAAGTGCGCAGGAAGTGCGCAGGAAGTGCTGGTGTAGTGGGCTGAAGTGCACGGTGATGGAGATCATGTGATTATGTGACTGAAAACTGAAGAGTTCTGCATAAAATTCAATGTGTGAAGCTCCTCTTGCTTCCGCCATACCCCTCACACACACACACACACACACACACACACACACACGGAAGGTCACCTCCCAAACCCAGCTGCGATCTCGTCATGCTCATGAAGGTGCTGCAGAAACTCAGCGTTTCCCCTGGCAACGGAGAGCTGGCAGTACGGAACACAGTGTGCCAAGTGCAAATTGCTCCACACACACACACACACACACACACACACACACACTCATGCACAGAGAAGAGGAAGTAAGAATGACGGTAACTGAGGCATGGATTCACACTCTCTCTCTTTTATGCACACACACACACACACGCACTTACACACACACACACACACACACACACAATAACGTGTTTAACGTGTTTTAATTCTGCATTTTTAGTTTGATTACATAAAAAATTCAAAAATGTTTTTAGGTTAGGACAAACCAACAGCAGAAACGTGTGTGTGTGTGTGTGTGAGTGTGTCAAGCGTTCAGAGATGGAAAATTCCACACATACTCGTCACTGTGGGTATCTCCCAGGACCTTGGCCAAATATACTTAATTTTTTTTTCTTCACACACACACACACACACACACACACACACACACACACACACACACACACACACACACACACCTAAAGCATTCCTTGCGCAGGGCGAGCGCCAGAGGCCCGGCTTCATAGTCCTCGCCGTTCATTCGGGACGGAACCCGCTCCTCGTCCTCCACCAGCACCGCCAGCTCGCTGTCCCGCGCTCCCATCATGCTCCTGTCGTTAATGTTGGCTGAACCTGACATACGACACATCAATCACAGGTTCATATCGATATGTTTCCATAGTAACCGGCCATTAAAATGGAGGAAAAGCTATTTAAAATGTGTAATCCTTTTTATTTTTTTAAACTGGACTAACATACTTTGTGTAAAAAAAAATCCCCTGAATTTCCAGGCTGGACCACAAGATGGCGACAAAGCTACCCTTAAATTTAATTACTGTAGGTGTACTGTAGGTAAAGCGTCAGGTCGCGGTGTAAGGCCTCACCGATGATGTAGCGGCGGTCGTCGGCGATCAGCGCCTTGCTGTGGACGTAGATGAGCTCGGTGACGGGCGTGTGGCCGAGCTTGGCGTTGGTGCGCAGGCCGCACACGGAGATGTACTGCGTCCATTCGTCCTGCACTGGAACGAAAGAAGGAACAGTCGTCATGGCGATCACCGTGAGCTGAACAACACTGATTGGCTGGGATTAAAGGAACATGCACTTACTGTGTTCCTTGAGCCGGGACAGGATAGAGTTTTTTCCGCGATTGATTGTCCTAAAAAAAATTAAAGTCATATGTGTGTGAGCCACCATGAACAAAAAACACCAGCAGGAAGAAAAATACAAAAAGACAATACGTGAAGATGGAGAAAACTGAAAGACAAAGACAAAAAGGACAAACGAAAGAAAACACTAAAAAGTGTGTGTGTGTGTGTGTGTACCTGTAGGTAAAGTGTAGTATGGCCTGGATGGCGTTGCCTCCTCCCTCACTGATGTCTCCCTCAAATCCAGGCAGAAGAGGAATCACCACAAACACTCTGTACTTCTGTTTCTCACTACACACACACACACACACACACACACACACACACACACACACACACACAATGTTTATTTTGACCCTAACACACTGAAATTGAAAGGGCGAAGGATAAGGCCTACATACCCACACATCCAGCACACACACACACACACACACACACACACACATACACACACACACCTGTGTGCACGCAGGATCCTCTTGACAATAGTGTCTCCTATGGTGTTTTGCACAGTGTCAGCACAGCTAATGAAGAACTGATTCTGAAAAGAACATACATAACACTGTCACAACACTCTCATAACGCTCTAATAATACACTCATAGCACTCTCACAACACTCAACACACTCGCAACATGCTCATAGCACTCAATACTTGCTCTCAGAACACACTCATAACACATTCCTAACTCTTATAACACTCAGAACACTCAAAACACACTTTTGAAACACTGAAGCACACTTAACACTCTTATGACCTTCATAACACTCTCATAACACTCAAAACATACTCTACACTCTCACAACCCTCATAACGCATTCATAACTCTTATAACACATTCATAACTCTTATAACGCATTCATAACTCTTATAACGCATTCATAACTCGTATAACGCATTCATAACTCTTATAAGACATTCATAACTCTTATAAGACATTCATAACTCTTATAAGACATTCATAACACTCTCATAACACTCAAAACATACTCTACACTCTCACAACCCTCATAACGCATTCATAACTCTTATAACGCATTCATACCTCTTATAACGCATTCATACCTCTTATAACGCATTCATAACTCTTATAACGCATTCATAACTCTTATAACGCATTCATAACTCTTATAAGACATTCATAACTCTTATAAGACATTCATAACTCTTATAAGACATTAATGACTCTCATAACACATTACTAACTCTTATAATACATTTATAACTCATACCACACTCGTAACTTTTATAAGACATTAATGACTCTCATAACAAATTCATAAGTCTCATAACGCATTCATAACTCTTATAAGACATTATTGACTCTCATAACACATTACTAACTCTTATAATACATTTATAACTTATACCACACTCATAACTTTTATAAGACATTAATGACTCTCATAACAAATTCATAAGTCTCATAACACATTCATAACTCCCATAACACTCTCATAACACATTCATAACTCTCATGACACATTCATGACTCTCATAACACATTCATGACTCTCATAACACATTCATAACACATTCATAACTCTCATAACACATTCATGACTCTCATAACACATTCATGACTCTCATAACACATTCATGACTCTCATAACACTCTCATAACACATTCATAACTCTCATAACACATTCATACCTCTCATAACACATTCATGACTCTCATAACACATTCATAACTCTCATAACACTCTCATAACACATGACTCTCATAACACATTCATAACTCTCATAACACATTCATAACTCTCATAACACCTTTATAACACATTTATAACACATTCATAACTGTCATAACACATTCATGACTCTCATAACACATTCATAACTCTTATAAGACATTAATGACTCTCATAACACATTCATAACTCTCATAACACATTCATGACTCTCATAACACATTCATGACTCTCATAACACATTCATGACTCTTATAAGACATTAATGACTCTCATAACACTCTCATAACACATTCATGACTCTCATAACACATTCATAACTCTCATAACACATTCATAACACATTCATAACTCTCATAACACATTCATAACTCTCATAACACTCTCATAACACATTCATAACTCTTATAATACATTTATAACTCTTACAACACACTCATAACTTTTATAAGACATTAATGACTCGCATAACAAATTCATAAGTCTCATAACACTCTTATAACACAATAATGACTCTCATAACACATTCATAACTCTCATAACACATTCATAACTCTCATAACACATTCATAGCTCTTATTGTTGTTATTGCACAACTAAGACCCTAAAAATTAATGGGAATAAATATTGTATGTGTACCAAATGCAAAGGTTTGCGCTCCTGGGTGGAAAAACAAAGAAAAGCGAAAGCTAAAAAACAGAATGTGGGTGTATCCAACAAGGATAGAGCAGATCACAGTACAGAGAGTTGGGAAAGAGCCAAAAGAAAAAAGACAAACACGCTGCCTGAGGGTTTGGGAACTTTGGCAATGCTTTGGCTTGTTTTTGTGGATGTGAAAGTACGTGGTGTGTGTGTGTGTGTGTGTGTGTGTGGTGTGTGTGTGCTACCTCTATGTAAATGTAGTGCTGGCTGCTCTCGATGGTGTGTATGTAAGCGTTTTGGATGGAACATTCGCTTATCTCGGCCGACCAGGGATCCACCGAGCGGAGCACCTGCCGATGACAGATACAGAGGGGGAAAAAATGAATATCAACAGTCCAAGGAACATTTTTAGTGTGTGTGTGTGTGTGTGTGTGTGTGTGTGTGTGTGTGTGGGTGCGAGTGTATACCTGTACAGATGCTTTGGCTGCTCCAGGCACGATGAAGGGAAGCTCAGTGGCAGTAGTGTGACTCTTGGGCAGCAGGTATGGGTAAAACTGGGCTTTATACTTTTTCTTAAAGTTCTGGAAAAACACCACACACACACACACACGTTTGATAATAATAAAAATAATAAATCAAGAGTAATCCCAGGCTTATTTAAGCCTGCCCTCTGACCTTGGTGAAGTTCCAGCGCTGGATGAAGTGCCGTGCCAGATCCCTGGCTGCTTTCCCATGAACCACGGCTCCGAGGTCGCGCCACGGGATACGGGGCACATGCGCCCGGTCCACGTTATCTAAAGGGTGAGAATGCAAAGCTGGTCAAGTGACGTTATATACAGTGATTGTTATCAGGTGACAACGTTTTTAAAACAAAGACGACGACGACGACACTCGGTCTCAGCACCTTGGAACGGCTGGTCCAGCTGCGTCCAGTCCTTCTTGATGAAGTTGCTGTAGTCTTTCCCCAACCAGAACAGTGTGTTACAGCTGAGGTCCACCTCGTCACGACCTTCTGGAACCACTCTACCAGTGAGAGGAACATTAACTGCATCCTCCCCTTCAGTCTGAGAGAGAGAGAGAGAGAGTCAGAGACGCCCATGAGATATAGACGGTATATATATATATATATATACATACACACACATAAAGCTGAGTCAAAAATGATCTGCACTTCTGTTGATCGTATCAGCATTTCCGTTGAAGTGGATTGAAGCACCTTGGAGGATTGCCGCCCGTACATAATCTATATTAAATATTGTATTAGAATTATAAATTATAAACAAAAAATATTAGAAAATAAGCAATATAAAATATACATGTATATGAAAAAAATATATATATATAATTTATGATTTTTTTCTTTTCATGTACAACATGTATTTTTTTTATATTGCTTATTTTATAATCAAATTCGTTTGGTGTAATTTGTATATTGTAAATCATATTTACATTCCAATATAATATCTGATAGAGATTATGTGGCGATCCGTGGCTGGGGGGCATTTTAGCGCATAACACCGGTGTGAACGTGTTACATCAACTCATTTGTAATCATATTGTGAGCAAAAATTAAAGATCTGCACCAAAGTAGAGCAGCGTGCAGTGATTGTTTTTTTTTTATTATTTATGTGGTCTGAGGGTGCACCCGATGCCTCACGGAAGAGCATATAAACAGAAGCGTTTGGATTTTTGTGAACAAAATTTAGATTTTAGTCTGAGAGTAAACATCAGATTACAGAACGGAAACATCCTCAACCACCGATCGAGAAAAAGTCAACCATTAGCTGGAAACATTCACCAACGCTAACAGTTTCCTGGGATTCTCCAGGGCCAAAAGTATTGGAACGGCATAAGGGGAAAAGGCACGGCAATCAACAGTGCTCGTTAAGGTGAGACGCTTATTGAAGTGCCGAAACATCAAACGAATGTTGATGCACACACTGTCTCACACTCTGAGGTGTTAATGTGTCCTCCGTATAGTCCTGATCTCGTGCAATCAGACTTTCACCTGTTTGGCCCCTGAAAGCAGAGCTATGTGAAAAAAGATACCCTCTCGATGAAGAAGTGAAGACAGCGGCGCATTCGTGGCTCGCAGCTCAGCGTAAAAACCTTTTTAAATGATGGAAGATGAAAGCTTATTGACGAATGGACAAAGTGTAAATGTCCTTTCTAAACGTGGATTAAAATAAATTCTACAGCCAGAGTGCGGATCATTTTCAACTCTCCTTCATGATGATGTACGTCCATAAAATGTTTTGAAATTTCTCGTCATAGTTACCTCAGGAACCGGGCGCTCGTTGTGATTGGCTGTCTGCGATTCCACCATGTCAAACAACCTGTAGTTGCTGTCGTCCCACCTCCCGAAGGCGAGGTCCAGTCCGCCTACGAAGGCCACCGATTGGTCGATGGCCACCATCTTTTCATGGTGGGCCCAAAGGAAGACGACGGAGGCCACATCGGGATGACGCATCACCTAGGCAACAGCAAGATAAACAAGAATGGGTCGTATAAATTTGGGGTTCGGCTGGT